>NC_053410.1:27352057-27357557 GCF_016859285.1 Xiphias gladius
TATATATACATATATATACATACACATATATATATACATACATACATACATTCATACCTATACATATATACACACATATATATACATATACACACATATATACATATACACATATATATACATATACATAAATACATATACATACATACATATATAAACATACACATACATACATATACATACACATACACATACATATACATATATATACACATACACATATATATATACATACACATACATGTACATATATATATATATACATACACATACACGTATATATACATACACATACATATACATACATACACATACAAATACACATACATATACATACAAATACACATACATATACATATACATTCATATATATACACATGTATATACATACACATATATATACAAACACACACACATATATATATGTATATATATATATATATCTTATTTCAAATGTATTTATTTGACTCTGCCCACCAATGAGATTATTTTTCCCTGATCCACTTTGATGGATAAATGAAATGTTGCCGTTGGTGCAGCTCTGCTTCTCAGAAATGCTCGAAAAATTACACAACAAACTGATTTGTTGTGTATTTTAATGGACTATTTTTCAGAGACTCCTTGGATGTTGCTTGTATTTATACTGCTATGTTCAGATTGTGGTGTCTAAATGCTGTTTCCCATCATTGACATAACAGTTTGCAGTGAACAGAGTAGTTACACGTACTGTATATGTACCATGAAAATGTCAAACAACAAAGATTGTGAATTCTTTTCAGTTTGGTAGCAGAAATACTGACATTAGTTGTCTTTACTGGGTGGTAGAAGACAGGAGAGGAGTTACCATGATGGGGAAATGTAGGAGCAGACACAGTGTAATCAGCCAGTCCATCTCAACACTGGGCTTCAATTACTTTGTGGATGATCACACAATACCTTTCCTCCTTTCCCTCTTCACTAAAAGCCCCAACAACAGTGGTTTTTACAGCAAAGTTGGTACAGAGAAGCTTAATTGTTACAGTAGTAATAATAATAGTAATAATAGTAATGATCTCTGTCCCAATTTAACTATGCATTAAAGGATATAGCTAGTAATATATTTATTATGTTGTATTTTTCTTACTGTCAACAAATCCCACTGAAAGTATTTAAAGATCTTCTGTCAATTTTGCATTGAACTCCCATAGTCTCAAGCAGAGAGAAGGACCAGGCTACAGAGGTCTGGTAGGCTCACTTCTTTCTAACTCCACACCCATTTCATTTTCAAACTTGTAGTCTGACTCAGTGAAGATCAGCTGATCTTTCCTAACCTGTCTATTGCAAACAGTAATGATAGACAGTGATCAGCTATTAAGATCAGCTGATCTTCACTGAGTCAGACTATAAGTTAGAAAATGATCTTCAAGCAATTTATCAGACTTCACACACCTAACCTTTGAAGCCAAAAAATGTTTTTAAACAACTTCGGTGGAGTTGCCCTTTTAAGATTCACATCCTCAGTAAGAATCACTGGATTTGGGGCTGAATGCAACAGACGGCTTGGGGGAAGTATTGACAGACGAGCTAGGGCAAGTTGCATGGTTCTTACAGCAGACTTCACAAAGTCACATGCACATCGGTAAACCTCCTCAATGACATAATTAAAACTTGTGGACCCAGTACACCTTTCGAAATCTGAAAAAATGCAGTACTAGCTTTCAATTTGCCCACAACAGCCACTACAGTATCAGAGAGCAATTGCAACTTCTACATTGAAAAGGACATGACTCATGCGAGTTTACATGTTAATTGTTGCAGACAGAGCAACACAGCCACGGAAAACTAACTGCTGTGCAGCGTTTTGGCATCCAATAAACCTTCACTCTCATGTATTCTTCGGTCTCCTGGATTGTATTTCATCGTCTCTCATGCCACCACCAACAAAGCCCCTTAGGTTTTTTTTTTTTTGGTTTTTTTTTTACACAATGTTGTTTTGAGTGTTGGTTTTGATTTTTTTATGGCATTTGCTGACATTAAGAAAAAATTAGACTTACACTATCTTTACTCATTAAATGTGTAGTGTGCTGATACTAAAAGAAGAAACAAATACTTTGAGAAAAAAACGCTCAACTCAGGTTTTACTTAACAGCTTTTTCTGCAGCTTTCCACTGCATCTCACGGAGTCCCTCAGCTAATGACGTTTGCTTAGTTGTCATTCGTTGTGAATGAGCAAATCCAAATAGCCAGTTCTGCTGAGGAAGACTTGTGTGTGCATTTAAAAAAAAGGTAGCTGTTGAACCTTGAGTTATTTTTGTTGTTGTTGTGTTGATAGATGTAATCTTTACAATGCAGTGCACAACCTTTGTCCCAATTACACAATCAGACCAAAAATACAAAATCCAACAAACTTCTCAATACAGACTGAATTTTTTTTCTCTGGTTTTTAGGAGCAAGATATTATGGTTCAAAAAGCACAAATTTAGGGTACATGGAAGTTCCAAATACATTCAATGTGTGATCACATACATAATTGAAGAATTTGAGTTTAAGCTGCAAAATACCCATCAGCTGATTTCATTTTAAAATATAGGCTTGCATTTGTTCATGTAAATAAACCTTTAACTTAGATTTAGTATTTGTCAAGTGTTAGTATTGTGTTAAATGATTTGTCATTGAATTTGGATGTAACAGAAGATTCAAGTCTTGTGTTTTGATATTTGCTGGTGAAGTGACTTATTTACATTTGGATTACAAATTGTGCCTTTAAAGTTCTTCTGTTTGAGCTGATTAAACCACAAAGCAGAGTCATGCAAATTAATTTGAACTTGTTTATTTAGGTTATGTACAATAAAGCTTCATCACATGAGCCTTCTTGAAAACTGTACTACATCCCTCACATACACGAAAAGAAACAAGCACCATCTTTACCTGCTGAAAGCCATGGTGGGCAGTCATACTATAAGTGCAGTTTCAAAGGTTAGGGCTGGGAGAGGGGTGACAGAAGCGTGTGTTTATGAGTTCTGTAGAAGAGCACATTGTAACAACAACAGCAGCAGCAAAAGCAGTGCTTCTCAAGCAGAAAGAGGGGTTTACAGCATGGACTCCTCTCGGGTTGTCATTGGTCTCCAAAACCCCTCAGGCTAAAGATAGATGGTCACACAAACTACACGTTTTTAGAGAGAAAAGAGAAATCACAGACATTGGTATTCATTGCGGATTATCAGTTTCATTTCCTACAAAAATATTGCACAAAAATCTGAAAATACAGTGACTGAGAGAAACTGACAAGTATAGCAGCCAGTAAGCTAGTATCTACATGAGCAACATATCTATTACACTGAAAAGAACAGGAAATGTGCTTTTGCTTCCACTAAAGGCAAAGTCATGCTTTTTGCATCTGCGTGTCCACAAGAGTGTATGTGCCATAACTTCTGGCATCTGAGCAAGTCTGCATGCAGCCCAAAATTTGAGACCGCACAGACTTCCCACATAGTGAGCATGCTGACTGCTCATCCAAAAGTAAATTGGGCACTCGTGTCGTGCAACATAGGTATGTAATAATGCTTATACTGTATTCCACATCCATTCTTCTATTCTTGTTAAGATGTCAAACACAATGTTTTCTTAATTGGACTTTTTCATGTTGTTCAGCCAAACAAAACAAACTAAGGAGATGTCAAGAGGTCACGATCATGTTTTAGTGCACGTGTGAAACATGTCCATGTATTCATATCCCCGAGATGTATAGAAGTATGTACAAGTCCACAGATGTCTGCGTCCATCCTGAATTATGATCAGGGCTCAAGTCTGGCTGATTACCTTTTTTATCCAATTATCTTGAGTCCTTTTGGAGTTCCGCTACATTTAAGGAAAAATCCACCCATTACTAACACACACTCCCCCGGTGTTCAATGCATTTTGGGTGTCTTATTTTATTATTTGTTGAATATTCCATTAATTTGGTCATTGTGCTTTACCCAATAAAGTCTAAAATTGTCTCAAGAAAACTCTAATCCCAGCCCTTTAAAGGTTGGAAACCCTAAAGGCTGTATGCGTCAACTAGTTTGTACGACGTGTCCTCTAACATGTCTAAAGAAGTGTTTATAGCTGTTCCGAAAAAAAAAAAAAGAAATCTTAGGGAGTTAATTCAAGTTTTGCACCTGTGCACACCTACTCAGTGCCTATAGTGGGCTGTAAGTCTATCTGGAAAAGTTACAAAAATTGATGGACATGGCAAAGATTTTGTTGTCGAACAGGAAGTTTCAGATGCTGTTAAGACGTCCCAACAAGCACTTTATTTGAAGCATACTGAGGTCTTAAGCCTACTTTTCCCGAAATCAAGACGCTCTTTAACAGCCCACAGAGATGGTAAAGTATATAAAGGTGTCAGACCATGTTCAGACCAACATCAGCACAACAAAAAAATGCAGTCCACTTATGAATTTGAACTAGGCCACTCCAGCAGGGGTGCCAGTGGATGCTCTCTGGCAAATAACGTGGGGTGATCCAGTAAAAAAGTTGAAACTGGCTCAACTTTTATGGCAACACAAAGCAGTGTTATCCAGCAAGGCAGGATATTGGCCAATCAACTACTAGCAAGCACATATTATTGGTGGAGTACTTGGTAACGTAAACATCATATTTTTACTATTTACTTTGTGATCAGCAGGAAAAAAGATAAAATGATTGCTGCTGCAATAAATGGACAGGTTTTTTAAATCCTTCCTTGTAATATTTCCCGTTATGCAGTGTTTGAGCATCTGATAAGCCTTCAACCTCATCAATGTGTTATTCCAACTGGACTTCCTGGATCATGTTTCATCATCTAATTATTTTAAAACATGGCTGTTTTCGGTCTGAACGGCAACTTACTCTCAATCACACATCGGCCCTATACTTGTACATCTCCTCTACTTGAGTTCTCCCTGTACACTTGTTGCACGCCACAATTCTGATGGACTGACACCGAAACCTTCTGACTGCTACTGGTATTTTTAGAAAGCTATCAAACTCAACCTCACTGAATATCCACAATCAAACTCAATTGTATTTGTGCTGGAAATGAGTGATGTGGCACTGAAGGACAAAATAACCATGAGAAGATACATAAGAGTAAGATATTCCGTCTTCACAAGCAATTATTTTCCAGAGGCTCCTTAAGGGTTTTAAAGATAGGTGAACAGCATAGTATTTCAGGAGCAGTAGTTATGATAGAATAATTGTAACAGACTACATTAATACTTAATGTTTGCAAGGAAATGAGGGGAGGGGATGCCAAACAGCTGTATACACGCAAAACACAGGAAGGGCTGAACATCATTCATTTCGGCATGAGAACAACTCGTGAAGGCAAATGAGATAAACTAAATCACATCATAACTCCTTGAAGAATGAAAATCATCTATATATACACACAAACAAACACATACACACACACACACTTGTCTTACATTAGTTGTGAAGACACTCTGACAGAATGCATTCCCCAGCCCCTCACCCTAACCTTAACCATCACAAATAA
>NC_053410.1:27358057-27545057 GCF_016859285.1 Xiphias gladius
CACACACACATATATACATATATATACACACACACATATATACACATATATACACACATATATACATATATATACACACACACACACACATATATACATATATATACACACACACACACACACATATATACATATATATACACACACACACATATATACATATATACACACATATATACATATATACATATATACACACACACATATATACATATACACACACACATATATACATATACACACACACATATATACATATATATACACACACATATATAAATGTAACAAATAGTTCAAGAGAATCACTGACATCTGCCTCCATCACTTTGATGACAGACTCAAACTGAAAGTGGCAGTTCTGTGAGAGACGAGAGAGCTACAATTAAACCTCCACCCCCAACTGCCTTAATAACAGCCACTGTGCATGGTCTAATCACAAATCCCACAACACACCTGTTGTGATGCAGAGGTGACCTGCTTTATGCCTGACAGGTTGTCAAATGACAACGCATTTACAGTGTCAAGAAATTTGCACCTCCTATGCTAATGATTAACAGTGTATGTAAGCCCATTGGTGGCTGTCAGCTTACTGGAGACTTTGTGAGATTTTTCCAGGTACAAGGAAACAGCTTAATGAGGTGGAGGAGGAAGAGAAGAATAAGCACGAAGATGGTACAAGCATCCTAGTTTATGGAGAGAAAAGAAGAACCGACATGATGTGGGTAGACGGAGACGAATGACTGTAATTTCCCCTGCTGTCATTTGTTACGGTTCTGGTGGAAGGCAGTGATTGAGTTAGGGCTGGCATTGAATAAACAGATGATCTAGACAAGCTGGAAAGACTTGATCATAAATATAACTGATGCCACCAAATTGCTATATTACCGTTCCGCTTCATTTGTGGGCAAGTTTCAAGTCAGGACTTAGATATGATGTTTATAAATTGATTTCACAACTTAAAGAAAAACTGTCACAAGGTAATTTCAATTCAACTTGTGTTGTTTTCAGTGAGCTTGGCATTTGCCCCCTTCTCAAGTGACATATTGTAATTATGCTACTGTAACAAATGCTCCTTTTAACTACATCATATCGTACTGTAGGTCCATTTTAGCTAAGTGTCTACACCATTCTCTCACGAATCAGACTCATCTTCCAAATCAAATCCAAAAGTAAACTGTTTAATTACATCATGCTTATGAGAGTATTAACCTTGCTAATGTTATCTTAGCATGAAGAAAATGGAATCATCAGGGGCTAATGTTAACATTAAGTTGGCACTTCGGTTTAGGGGCTCAATTTATGTTGTAATCCTTGGCAACATGGTATTGTAAGTAACATTAAATGAGTAGTCCCAGAGCCCTAACGTCAGTAAGGTTATCATAACGCTATTGTAAGAGATTCTTGTCATGTTTGCAGTCAAAAACTGACCTCTCTGAGAGGGCCTGCTTCAGCCTTCACTCTTCTCTGGTGCATTGCACATGTCAAGCACAGAACTCAGAGGGCGTGTTTCTAATTTTACTCCCTGTGACTCTGTCCTCTCAGTATATGAGTAATTTTCAAGGCTTTATATGTTGTGTGTGTGTGTGTGTGTGTGTGTGTAGGTTTATTCTGATCTGGGCATGTTACAGCTCTTCCATGAAGACTAACAACACTGTAGAGGCAAGAGGTTGCTGTAGGAAAATATGGAGGCAAAAGACCTATTCAGCTTCACATCATATAATGACCATTACTTCGTGAGCAGATTGGTTCTGTTGGCAAATGCTCTGAATCTGAATGCTGTATACAATAAAAGGTGAAAATCACTAGCACATGAATTGATCATGAACTGACCCGTCGCCCCTTTGTTGTTAGTTGCTACTAGTCCATCAAGCTGTCAGGGGTAACATAGCGCCCATACTATCACTGACTGCACTCCCTGAAGACATATTGTCCAAATTTTGGAAAAATGAAAAAGCTATGTCAGAGAGAAACAGACAGAAGGGTCTAGAGTATGTGTTTGAGGGATACATCCACGATGTCAAACTGACTCAGCAGCAAAAACACATTAAAAAGATAAAGATAGAAGCTAAAGTCTACAGATCACAATGTAAAAGTGAACCACCACATGACCTGGCAACCGAGACAGAGGACTATGAATTTAAGGAGCAACACTGTTCCAGGAAAGGAGGATAGGTTCACTGTTAAAATTATGAAGAAGCAAAAACAGCAAGCCACTGTTTAAAACAGTCCATCTTTTCCTTTAAACCATTCTTTTGTGCTGCTGGATGTGCGCTTTGGGTCATTGTCCTGCTGAAAGACCCAAGACCATTCGCCTCAAACCTAGTTTTCTGACACTGGGTAACACATCTTGCTTTAAATGCCCAGGTAATCTTCTGATTTCATCATTCCTTGGATACATTCAATGCCTCCAGTACCGGAGGCAGCAAAGCAGCCCCACAGCATGATAGAACCTCCACCATGTTTTACTGTAGTTAAGGTTCTCTTTTCCTTATGGGCTTCATTTCGTCACTTATAAACAAACTGAAGCACTGTGCTCCCAAAGAGCTCTACTTGGGTTTCATCTGTCTATAGAACAATACCAAGAAAGACTTAAGCTTATCTATGAAGTTTTTGCAAACATTAGCCTTGCCTGCTTGAGCCTTTCTTTCAATAGTGGTGTCCTCCTTGGACTTCACCCATGGAGCCCTACTTGGTTTAGTGTGCGGCGTATAGTACAGACTGAAACCAAAACTCAAGACTGCTCCAGGTCAGCCTGAAACTCTTTACATGTTTTGGGATGTGTTTTTTCCACTATCCGCATCAAATTTTGCAGACTTCTCTCATTGAGTTTCGTCCTAGCACAACGTCCTGGCAGCGTCTAAACAGTTTTATGACTGTGAAACTTCTTTATAACATTATGAACTGTTGAAGCAGGGAATTCAAGGTCTTTGCGGATTGTCGTGTAGCATTTGGAATTGTCGTGTTTTTTGATAGTAGCATTCCTGATGCTCTCAGACAGCTCTCTGGTCTTCGCCATTGTGATAAAAGAAACTAAAACAATCAAGCCCTTTTAATGCCGTAAAACATGCCGTAAAATGCCATAAAAAAAAAATCATTCATTTAGGTCATTTGAACACTGAAAATTAAGCACAGGTGAGTCTCATTCATTTTTTATTTTGTTTGAAGAACTAATTTAAATTCATCAAAAGGGTGTCAATAATTGTGGCGAATGTACATTACATTACAATACAGGTCTGTATTTTTTATTTCACTATATGAAAGCATTTTTTTTTGTTAAATAACTTTGGACATTTAATTATTATTCTGATTATAAAAAATCTGTTAATTTGCATTTATTTATGAAGATATTCTAAATTCTCTCTATTCTCTCTATTAATGTGATTTATGATGTAGAACAAAAAAGGATGCCCTTTCAGGCTTGTTTAAACATAACGTTAGATATATTATTCTATCTTATATTTGTATAATCTCATTTTGGTGAATTGGAGCAGATCTGTAGCTGTGTGTATACAGCTACACCACTGGCTGCAATGTGGCCACTGTGCCTTCAATAGATTTACAAAGGAGAACATACAATCCATTCTGCTGAAGCGCAAATAGTGGCAATCTCCCTTTTACACTACCAATATATGCACAGTCACAGACCCTCATATGTACCAAATTGTATGTCAGTGCAAACAAAACTCCAGTGATAAGACTACTGCTCTGCAGCAGCAGTACTGGTTTCAAAGATATACAGCTCTGGAAAAAATTAAGAGACCACAGCAAATTTTTCCTGAAATCCTGAAGTCTACATGTATGACAGCCATTCCACTCGAGTGTTGAATTCCAACACAAGCACACTTCATTCTACTTAATGCGGTACTGATTAGGTGATCACCTGAATCAAATCTTATTTAACAAGGAAAAGTATAAAAACTATCCTCTTGCAATAGGACCAGCTGGATGGTAAAAAACAGTGCTAGTAGTACCTCATAAGTAATTGGAATCAAAAAATAACTATTGACCATGCCAAAAGAAAAGTTTTGATTGAGGATAATGAAGGGTTAAATTCTGGCTTTACTGGCAGAAGGATGCAGTTAGCATCAGGTTGCTTCCATCCTTAAAATTTCTAAGACGGCGGTTCATAGGAACAAGGTCAAGCAGCAGACATTGGGGAAAACAAAGCTACAGACCGGCAGAGGGCGAAAACGACTCTCCACTTACCGGGATGACCGTCAACTCATTCGAATGTCAATCAGGAACCGTAGGATTACACCAAGTGACCTACAAAAAGAATGGCAAATGGCAGCTGGGATGAAGCGCACGGCGAGAACGGTTCGAAACAGGCTCCTAGGGACAGGGCTCACGTCGTGTAAAAGCTCTTCATCAATGAGAAGCAAAGAAGAGTCAGGCTGAGGTTTGCAAAAGACCATAAGGATTGGACCATAGAGGACTGGAGTAAGGTCATCTTCTCTGATGAGTCCAATTTTCAGCTTTGCCCAACATCTGGTCGTCTAATGGTTAGACGGAGACCTGGAGAGGCCTACAAGCCACGGCGTCTCGCACCCACTGTGAAATTTGGTGGAGGATTGGTGATGATCTGGGGGTTCTTCAGCAAGGCTGGAATCAGGCAGATGCTTCTTTGCGAAGGACGCATGAATCAAGTCATGTACAAGGTTATCCTGGAAGAAATCTTGCTTCCCTCTGCTCTGACAATGTTCCCCAACTCTGAGGATTTGGTTTTTCCAGCAGGACAATGCTCCATGTCACACAGCTAGGTCAATCAAGGTGTGGATGAAGGACCACCAGATCAAAACCCTGTCCTGGCCAGACCAATCTCCAGACCTGACACCCATTGAAAACTCTGGAATGTGATCAAGAGGAAGATGGATGGTCATAAGCCATTAAACAAAGCTGAGCTGCTTGAATTTTTGCCCGAGAAGTGGCGTAAAGTCACCCAACAGCAATGTGTAAGACTGGTGGAGAGCATGCCAAGACGCATGAAAGCTGTGATTGAAAATCAGGGTTATTCCACTAAATATTGATTTCTGAACTCTTCCTTAGTTAAAATATGAACTTGTTTTCTTTGCATTATTTGAGGTCTGAAAACACTGCATCTTTTTTGGTTATTTTGATCATTTGTCATTTTCTGCAAATAAATGCTCTAAAGGAAAATATTTTTATTTGGAATTTGGGAGAAATTTTGTCAGTAGTTTATAGACTAAAACAAAAATGGTAATTTTACTCAAACACATACCTATAAATAGTAAATCAGAGAAACTGGTAATTTTGCAGTCGTCTCTTAATTTTTTCCAGAGCTGTATAACTGAAGGTTTAATTCTATTTCCTGTGTACGCTCTTTTAGTTTCACACTCAATATACTGTACAATATTGTCCAAGCCTAAAGAGAGCATAAGGAATGATTACCCCTAAGTAAAATTAATTTTTAAACACAACGTAGGTTATGTATGCATAATTTTGACCATCATTTGCATCAGTAATATAGGAATTAATTCATCAGGCTACATGAGACTACAAAGCTTTTTCCAGAAAAATTGCTTAGATTTAAAATAGGTACTTATCTCAAAAGCATTGAACACACTATAAAATACTTTGTCATTTAAGAGGCACTCTTAATGGTGCAAGCCATCTAGGGATTCATGCACAGCAACATAGGCTAATAGTTTAAAACCAGAGAGAGGAGGAAATGAAGAACAAAACATGACATCTTAGTGCATAAATATAACAAAATACCTTTTTATATCTGTGAATATAAAGATTTATTACAAAATTATTCTTTACATCTCTGTTAAAAAGCAATCTACCAGTGTGTTTGGTACAAGACATAACTAGATGTATAAAGGTAGAGGGTGTCATATGCTGCACACTGCACTGCTGGATGTTGTAATAGCTGTCTAGCATTTTCACTGCACATTTTCCAGACAAGTGTGAGTTTTGGGGAACTGACTCAGTCACATGCACTCTCGCTGTATTGTTAATACTGGGGCTAGCTGCAAGCACTTAAAGTGTACAAAGCTTGTTTCTCTGCGCTTCAAACTTAGGACAAGCACCGGAGGGCTACTAGATTCGAAAATGTGCTTTTCTGGTTCCACTCTAAAAGCCAGTTCATGGTTTCTGCTTACTCACAGATGGATGTGTACTGCGTATGAGTATATTTTCATATTACAGTTGGGGATATACATACATGATGGTAACCTGACAGCAAGCTCCTCTGTTTGTTGTATTTGGCTGAATAACATGAAAAGTCAAAAAAACATAACAGTGTGTGTGACCACTACACAAGATTAGGACCAAGGATGGGAAATAAACACTACATACATACAGTGCACAAAAGTTTACTGGTCTGGTGCATGCACAGGGGGCACACTCGCAGTGCGAACAGTTGACACGGATTCAAATTTTGGGCTGCACAGATATCCACACAGGGTCCCTGCAGATCCTCACAGACTTGGGCAGTTTACGAAATTCGCGTCACGGGGACATGTGGACATGGACACCATGAAGTGGCTTTAACTGTCCACACTGCTTGCTACAAGCTAGTGCTGGGTGTTTTGACAGTTGTCTACCATTTTCATTGCACATTTTCTACACAAGTGTGAGTTTCAGGGGACTGACTCAGTCACAGCCACCTTCATTGTGTTGCTAAAGCAGTCTACACTGTGGGTAATTCACTGCTGATTTAGCCGTTAGTTGTTCAATATCTGGCACTTACCACTTAGTATTTAAACTAAGGGCAATGCCAAAGTGTCAGTGGAAGCATCAGCCCTTGTGTTCAGCCCTCCTCGTGTTAAGTACTCATTTGCATAAAGACCTGCGAGTCTACCTGCAAGTCCACAAGGCCACCGACATGCCACCTTAACAGACCTTTTTCCCTATCTTATCATCTGAGTTTTCTATTCTCTCTGCATCATGTGTTTCCAGAAAATTTTTATCATTCAAAGCAAATGGAAACATAGCCTCTATACAAATGGCAGCATAATAGTGGTGATCTCAAGACTTTCCAGCAGTTCTCACTCACATGTACATTATTTGTACAGCTGGCCGGAGCACCTGCCAGTCCATGGTCAATAAAGCTGTTTTATCCCTATCTTTGCTAACGCATATTAACATATTAGCCTTCACTGACACGTGGAGATATCCAGAAAACACGGCTACTCACAGTGACAGCTCCAGTTTAAATCTCCGTTGTTAGTTACTGTCCATATGTAGAGAGACTGTCTCTCTACAGTCTTCGCAACCTTGTGCCCACTCAATTCTCCACACTAGTCAATAGTCACCCTACTACCCTATAGCACATTCTCCTCACTAATGGTAAGCTCTTGTCTGGACAAGACAGACCTCATTAGACCTCCATCAACTAGCTATACTGCTTATCCTTAAGGGTCACAGGGGGACTTGAGCCAATCACAGCTGACATTGGTCATGAGCTGGGGTACACCCTGGTGTTGCCAGTCTTTCACAGTGCTGACACAGAGACAAACAACCATTCAAACCTAAGGGAACACCTGAAGGGAAACCCACACAAACTCCCCACAGAAAGACTGTTGCTGTGGAGCAACAGTGCTAACCACTGCACCAGTGTGTCACCCTCCATTAAACCTGCTCTGGTTATTCTATCACAGCCATGGAATATACATATATATCTTAAGTCAGTCTTCAAGTGCCCCCATAAATTTTGATTGGGGTTAAAGTCAGGTGACTGTGAAGGAAAGTCCAATGTCAATTAGGGCCAGAATCTCCAAAAGTAGAATTGAAAGTAGAACCTTCAGCTATCAGGCTCCTCTTCTGTGGAACCATCGTCCTGTTTTGGTCTGGGAGGCAGACACCCTCTCCATGTTTAGAGTAGGCTTAATACCTTCCTTTTTGATAAAGCTTATCATTAGGGCTGGCTCCAGTTTGTATTGAAACATTCCCTTGGTTATGCTGCTATAGGGCTAGACTGCCGGGGGACTTCCCATGATGCATTGAGCTCCTCTCTCCTCCTCTTTATCCCTACGTATTTATATTCCATTAGTGCTTGTTACTAACTTGACTTTGTGCTTCTCTCTCTCTAGTTTTGTGCTTTCTCGTCTCTCTCCTCTCTCTTCCTGTCGCTTTCTGCAGGTATTTCTGCCCCTGGTGCTAGAGAGTCTGGATCTGTGACTGCAAACCACCTACTGCCCCCATGATCCTGCTCAACACCCACTGCTTCAATTATTATGATTATTATTAGTAATATACTATATTTATACTGATTATTATTATTATTATTATTATCAATATCATTAATCTTAGTATTAGCCCTATTATTATATTTATTAAATTTATTATTAGCCTTATTATTATTATACATCTTTATGTGGAACCTGCATTGTGCTACGTTGTCTTTCCTTCCTCCTGCCATAAATGTGGTCTCAGACTTTTGGACCCCACTGTTTATACTGTATACTGCACACATACACAAACACACACACATTGAATCAGGCTGAGATCTGGATTGAGACAATCAAGTTGTCTGGTGGGAAGGACAGATAGAAATGGGTATGCTCAACTTGTGAAGAGTAGGGTACCAAGCACAGATCCTTGCAGCGCCCCAATGGAAAGAAAGTGATAATTGGACTTTTCTTGTCATTCCACTTTGATCACTCTGTGGGTTAGGACTCAAAGCAGAGTAGTCCTGTACCAAAGATTCCTAGTTCAGATAGGGTGGATAGGAGAATTTGGTGATTACTATGTCAAAGGCTGCCGACAGGTCCAGCAAGATGAGAACTGATGACTGAGCATCCCTTCATGCTGCATGCAAGGTTTCTAGCACTGACAGTCATGTAGTTTCATTGTAATGACCACTCTGGAAAGTAGACTGGTTTGGATCAAGTAGATTCTTTTAAGAGAGGCAGTCTGAGTCTGAGACTTTTTGCACTGAAATTAAAAACAAACAGGTTAGATTGACTGTTTTGAAAATAGGGGCTCCACAATACAACCTCAATGCAACAAAGGTGAGGACGCCTGTTGCCAGTGCAATAAAAGTCAGTTCACCTGCGATCACTGCAAGAAATTCAATTACCTAGGTTGTGTTTAATGCAACATGGCTCCACATGGTAAAGAATTGCCTGAACAAGTAAAAAGATAAAACCAAAATAAATTTGTTTGGATCAGATGGGGGTTCAGCATGCTTGGTGTGGACTTGGCCAGGACCACCACAGTGACTAAATAGTGCTGACCATGAAACATGGAGGTGGGAGTGTGCTGATTTGGGGATGCATGATTGCAAAAGGAGTAGGAGAGATGGCACTGATAGATGGCACTATGAATGCAAGTTTGTGTACCCAAATACTGAATGAAAAGATGACTCCTCATCTTCTGAAGCTTGGCAGGAGAGGAGTTTGTGTCAGTAGCTGGCTGAAACTAACCACTTAGCAGAGGCTGAAATATCAGTTCATACAAAAGTGGCAAAGCAAGGAAGTATGTCTGTGTTAAATAATTTCCTTGTTGCAAGGAGCTGTAGTTTTGTCAGTATTGTAATGTATATCTTTGTACACCAAACCATGTAATCATGGTCTTGAATGTGAGATCATTCTTATGTCTACTTACTATATTTTCACACACATTTATGTTAAATTTATTTTGATTTCTTACAAAAAAATTATTGACTTCAATCAAGAAAGAAACATCATAATCAGCCTGGAATCAAAGGGCCAACTTAAAGAATCAAACTGGGGTTAAACCATTGTTTCATACCTAAAACCAGACTACAGTATAGTTTTTTTTATTAAACTGTCTGTAACAATGGTAACTATTTGGTTGTCGGGGTGCTGGAGTTGAAAAATAAAAATAATTCCCATTTACAATTATTGTTGTAAAGATTGTATTATTGTTGTGGCCAAATACAAATCCAAAACACACTTCAATAAAAAAAAGTGAGATATGAATCCTTTCTCCAATGACTTCCCTGAGAGAAGTTGCTGTTTGGTGCTTCTCCAAATGCTAAGTTAATTATTGTGTAGCGGAGCCTTCTCTTGGGGCTGAGCAGCACTGAGTGGACTAACCTTGTTAACATCGACTAAGACAACAAGCAGCTCTTGTTTCCTTGTCTCTGAGCAGAAAAGACAAACAACAAGAACATAGAAACCCCAAACTGGCCAGATGTAAATGGAGCAATTTAAAGTCTACTTCAGCAAATCCACCTTCACTTTTATCTGCACTGCCACAGAGAACAAATCAAAGGTTAATATGTACCTCAAGGACAGACATCCAAACAAGTTTTCCTTTGATCCCTTGAATAAAACACTCATTGTGATAAAATACATCTATTTCACTTGCTGTTACAATTTAACAAATCATGGGCTTGCTCCCACTAAAAGTAGACCACCACACACAAATGAACTTGATGAAAATGATGCTCTGCTCTCTTTTTTTCTCCTTCTTTTTGTCACAGATAATGGAAAATTATGTAATTCCTCAAAACTAGACAAGGTTAAATTTTTGCTGTGCAGGCAATGTAAGTTTATCCTTGTGAATGTGGATTGATCCGAATTAGCCATAAAACACACCATAAGAGATGGTGTGTTTGAATAATATGTGAAGTGAGGACACCCCTCATTTTCATTACAAATACCACTAGGAGGAAAACGATGGGTTTTGATTAAAGTTCTACAGACTCCCTGGACCCACTAAGTAACCTTGTCAAATATCTATAATAAACTATTCAGACACACTCAGGACCTAGATAAACTTCTCACCCTATAAAAAAGGTGTTACATATGCCAGACCTGGGACTACCATCTTGAACCTGGAGAAAGTCATGTTTTGATCTGATAATAAAATTAACTACAGGACTGAACTTTCATTATCAGCCTTGTGGTCATCCAGCAGTTGAACTCTAACAAAAAAAGAAAGACAAGATACAAACATCCTTGGAACAGAAGAAAGAAGATTGCAATCAATATTCAAAATTATGTTTGACATATACATAAATACATACGTATATATACATTTATATACGTATATACGTATATACACGTATATACACGTATATATACGTATATACACGTATATATACGTATATACACGTATATATACGCACACGTATATACATGTATATATACACACGTATATACACATTGACAAGGATTGTGTGTGTATCAAAGCTTGATATATTATTTTTTCTGTTCCATAGAGCTCCACTGTTATCCAAAAATTATTAAAAACACATAAATAAGCCACGCTGTTGCACTGGGTGACATGTTCCTTTATTACCATGAAGACACACACTTGACACAATCACTGTCCTACTGTCAGAAATACTCACTAGAGCACCAATTGTGGATCCATCCACCACTGATGCACCATTTCCTCCTGTTTAAGTAACTTCTGCTAAAAAAAAAAAAAAAAACTACTGTGACAAACTATTTTAGGAAATTACTGAGCCTTTAAAAAAAAATAAAACTATGGTGGACTAAAACGGATACTAATTATCACAAGAGTCTACACCCTTAGTAGCAGCTCTGTTAGACTGTCTTTAGGCACAGGAGTGCTTTGAGCTAAATGCTTACATGATCACAATGATGGCGTATGTTATTGGACAAATTGAAAATCTGACCTGGTGGAGTTAGATGAAAAGTCAGAGGATCACTGAAGTTATTACAGTTCATGCAGAGGGGAATAAGAGTGTCTTTACTAACCTGTATGGCAATCCATCCAATAGCTGTCAATATATTTGACAGTAAACCTCATCGTGGAGTTAGTGAAAAGTCAGGCATCACCAAAGTTGGTGGAATTCATCCTCTATGGACCATAAATGTCTGTACATAATGTCATGGCAATCAAGTCAATTGTTGTTGAAATAGTCCAGTCTTGACCAAAATGATGGACCAACCAACCAAAGACTGACCAGCACTGCAATCTCTAGAGCAATGCTGTTAGTGTGAATAGAAAATTTCAGCTATAGGAGGAGTTACCTAGCCAATCCAAGCAGAGATCCAACAGAAAACATCATACTGCTACTATATTTGATTTTTCATAAAATTCATAGTTCAAGAGAACATCTGTCAAAATGCCCTAAGTAACAAGATTTTACTATTGTAAACAAGACAAAAGTAAGGCTCCTGAACCTGAAATCTTTTACCTATTTTAATTAGAGAGCTGCTGTAGCATTTACTCAGAAATAGTTAAACAATTGAAACTCAGTGTGGAATAAGGAAGCACTGGGTGATGGATGGCAATAGTTTACTTAATTGATCAGCTGAAACTCCCAAAAAGGCACATATTTTTGTTACCTTAAAAATTACAGTAAAATTTAAAACATGTTACACAACTCTTATCTATTAAGCTATGCTTTATTCACCAAATGTCTTCAGCTATCTTGCCCTCATCAGAGTGGACCACCTACTGGTTTCATTTTTTGTGGGTGTTCTCAAAGTAAGAAATTGCTGAATCATACAATAAAATCCCAGAGGAGGCAATTAAGCGTTATCCAGTGTTATAAAGCGTTATCCAGTGTTACCATTGTGAACTGCCTGAGGTCTCAAACTACAGCCTAGAAATGTTAACAAGCTTATAGACTAAAAAATACCCGCGTTCTTCTCCAGAAATTTAAAGGCATGTGTGAATATTGGGGTTTGTGGCCAAACAACGTGTTTGGAGAATGTTGCTCTAACCAAATCATGCATTAACTCTTCATGCGGACATTCTAAGATAGAGATTTTTTATATTGATTAGTTTACTCTTCAGTTTACTTTTATGTAGCTCATGTAAAAAAATCTGCTGTACCAAGCTGCCCTGCTATCGATCTAGGAGATTCTACTAATAGCATTCTGCATTTAAAACATTCAAAAAAGTTTAATAAAGACTGGTAAAACTGGTAAAAACACACAACTTTTTCACTTCACTAGGATTAAAGATTTTTTTCAAGTTAAGAGCTGCATCAGAAAGAATTTCCTAATTACCAAACAGTGTACTGTATTTACTGTATGACATTTTATCTGAGTAACCAAATTACCTTCAGTGCTTCCACAATGGACTGAAATTTTTTCTTAACCCCACAAAGCAAAGTGTAACATTTGATAGATGTGAAAATTACAGCTGTGCGACATTAGTCAGTGATGAAAATGATGATTCAGAGGTGTCTGAAATCTCCCTTTACTGTTTATATAGGAAATTACTGAGTGTTTATTATACAAGGAATGGTGAATGGGTGAACAGGATTGATGTAGGGGGAGCACGGCAGCAAGCACACAATCTACACATTGCTAGCCAAACACTCCTAGAAATACTTTTCAAACCCTCTCTGAGACAGTGAAGTGCATGCCTGAAAGGGGCTACTGTTTACAACATTCTCTAATTATTTTGAGCCTCAACTTGTCTGCTGCATCTCATGATCAAAAACTGTTCTGACTTGACACAAATTAAAAATGACTAATGAATATAATCTAGCTGCAGGGGGTAATTTTATCAACTGCAATGTACATTGCACTGTGTCTAACTTTATTAAGCTATTGTTAGTCTATCACTGTCAAATTTATTTTGAGTGAAATCCAATTTAAGTGTGCTGTGTGTTTGTGTCTGTGATATACAAAAACAAATAGTGTATATTATAAAAGTTAGACGTAAGTTTGCTATTCAACAATAGGACTCCTGTTCTAACTCGACTTTTATTAGATTACAGCATGTTCCTGTAGACTGTACAAGCAGTTATATTTGTAAACATGCAGATAGTATTTTTGAGTACAATGTGTTATACTGGAATCCATTGGATAAATCTTTAGGAAGTTATGTGTATACTGAGAAGTCTACAGGGAGACGTGGCTAGCTGCAGGCTGGCCTGAAACTCTGGCTTGATGGATAGCTTGGATGGAACAGCATCTCCTGTTACTTAAGATGAACATCGTTCTGTTCTCCAGCAGGTCTGGGAGGGTGCATGTGAGATGGAGAGCTGGGGGTTGAACAAATCCTTTTCCCTGTCACTGCGCTGCTTGGTAATTTAATCTAATACCACATGTCAGATCGATTTGTGTATGGTTATAGGGTACAAGTCGCTGCAAGGCAAGTGCGCTGCAATTCCCTGCCATATCCAATTAGTAGCCCTGGTAGTGATGGGGGTGGAGTGGGCTAAGGGGTGGTGTGCATGGCCCCCATGGCTGCTTGGGTGTTTACGCAGGCACTTATTAGGTGGGTTAACGCATATTGTATAGTTCATGTTCTCAGACACAAAGTGTTAAGTTACAGTATGAAATCTGCACTGGGACATTTCCATTCTCTTTTTTCAAAACTATCCCATCGACAGCCGTGTTAGAGATATTATCTGAATGTTTCCATGGAATATTACTTTATTAAAGCAGTGTCTGAGCCAGTATCATCCTGGAAGGTTCAACTGAGCCCATTACTACTTTTGTACGGCTCACTGCTCCATTCAATGGGAAGCAATAAACAACACTATGAAAACTGTACATCCAGTGATAGTGACAGAATCATATAACGAACATTCACGCTCACTTCACACCAAAATTGACTAGCTGTGCAGAGGTGAGAGAAGAGCCATTGTCCTTCTCTCTCCAGCTCTCTTTTTTTCATTTATTACTCAACTATCTGTGACACTTTTAATGTTAATAACCGAATGCAACACTATGAATGTCTTCTGGAAAGAATGAAAATGTTTTTAAATGATATTTCTTCTGCCCCGTCTCTGTCCCAGCCAGCTCTTCACTCCATCTTCCAGTATGGCTTTCTGGACCAAGTATAAACACTTCTGAATTCCAACACAGTTGAACAGCCCGTCTTAAGAATTAGTTCTTGAGTCCATAAACTGGCCCTTAGTTTGACCAGGGCATAACTATGCCATTGACAAATATTTTAATCAATATTTTACTTGGAAGTCAACTCCAAATTATTTTAGTTTATCACTGTATTTAAGAAAATAGTGTGAGATAATAAATTAAATTACGGAGATGCTTACAATTCATTAATAATTCTTTTTAAAAATATTCAGAAGTGTCATTATAAACTGCTGACAGGTCATGTCTGAAGCTGAAGACATCAGATATCTGGTTCTGTTCACAGCTCTCGGTCTTACTCTGGCTGTTGGTCCTGAAGAAGGAGGTTAAAATACTGATGTGTTGTGCTTTAAAGTTTAATTGAGGGATTTCCACTTCTTTTTTTTTTTTTTTTTACCATCCTCTACCATTAGCTGACATTTAGTATTCAACTGCTGCCTTGCTAGAACATACGAGGCTAGGGAATGACATGCACAGTCAGCTAATTCTAAATCGTCTGTAAGGACAGATGCTAGTTTATGTACAGACAGACTCACAACTCTGATCTCTTTGAAAAACAATGAAAAAAAAATAATAATTTGCAAGCTTTTAAAATATCAAAACACTATAGAGTTTTACAATAATTCTTTGGCTCAGCATACAGATGCCACCTTGCATTAAATATTTACTAGATAACAGCCAACAGTTTCTATGTAGTTTGGTTTTGATTCTGGATTTCTGTTAATTGGCTATATTGATAAAATCTAACAAATGAGAAGCCTGCTAACAATATTTATCCTGCCCTTGATTTTATGGAGGACAAATGCACAAAGGGAAGTAGCAATGAAAGGATATCTTATGTTTTAAGGGGGTCATTGTTGCATTGCACACTGAATCAACCCCTTTTAAAAGAAACTAACCTACAGTCAGTATAAAAACATTCATGAATGCAAACAGATGTGGGTTTTATCATTATTCACAGATGTTCTTTTCTCCATTTATGATTAACTCAATAATATTATGATAATTTCCACAACCACTGACCACCTCCACCCACCCCAGACCACTTGTACTCAAATGTTTCCACACAATGTCAATGCAAAAAAGATTACAATCTGGACACAAACACACAAAATAATGGGCAGATATTAATGACTCAATTGCATAACCTAATTCAGAACAATTATGTCGTAAAAAACTGAATGAACGGTTTAGCAGTGGATGGCATGTCCTTCTTAAGCAAAATCTCGATGACGTTTAGCTTTATACTTGTTTCTTGTGTGGCTCAATATGAATTTTCAAGTTGCCTTTTTATCATAGCAAGCAGGTTTCAAAAGCGTTAAGAACAAAGAAGTTGTTATGGAGACATGGACAAACAAAAAGGTGCTCTGCCTAATTTGCACTTGTATCAACAGCAACAGTGGTTCGGTCGCCCACACAGTCCCTTTTTGTAGCACTGGCATTGTCCTGGGATTGAAAAATAATGATCTGTCATGACTGTTACATCATCCTAGTTTATTAAATGACAGCTAAATTCTACACTACTACCATTGGTTCAGAAAGGAGTAAGACACCATTTCCCTTGTTATCATGTTGGCATTTTAGTCTTTTTTCCTCCTTTCAACACCAGTCCTTGTCTGTCATGCAAACACTGTGCCTATCTCCCTCCTCAGTAAGCTCACCAATTGCTTTAGATGCTAGGATTGCCAAAGTGTCATTTTGCTTTTGGAGCCTATAAGTGACAATGTGACCGCTTGATCACATAACATTAACTTATCATTCATTTAACATTTGCACAGTTTCTCACCTAATTTCAGTTTATAGGTAAACAAGCTACAGGTTACTAACATCTCATCTCTGCTGGTCCTTAAAACTCCAATTAAAGACAACTATTTAAAATAGCTGATTCTCACAACTCTCATCCCTCTGTGAGTCTGGGAGGAAGACCAGAACAAAAATAAATGCTTTTATGTCATTTGGCTCTGCAGCTGCACAATACATCCTATATAATATAATTTTTTTTAAAGAGAAGTAGAAACAGCAAAAATACTCAGTGGTTACCATCACTCTAAATAACACTGACATAGCAGAAGAAAAACAGACAAGCCTATGTCATGTCAGTTGTCAGATCTGTCTAGATGGAAAGAAAGGGCTTTCATAGTAATTGCATAAATCAATCTGTATAATCTCAGAGTTATTCAAAGATTATAGGGAGTTTGTTAAACCAACAGGAACTTGTGGCTTACACTGCTAGATGTCTTCCAAGGAACATAATCAAAAGGTGAAATGTTAAACGGATCAAACAAAGTATATGTGATACTGAAATGTTTGGTAACGCTTTATTTCTGGAGTTGATCATTTCCTAATAATTTCCTAATAATTTTCCCAGAAGGATATAGGTACTTTGGAAAAAAGTATAGGGAAAATAAAGGCAGTGTTCAACTGGTATACTTCCAGTTTAAATAATTATTAAATTAATCTCAAGCAAAACCTAGTCTTTTTGTCAGTTGACAGCAGGTGAGCTGAAAAAAATGGGGATTTTGTCTACAGTTAAATATACAGTTCAACATAAATGGAGAATTAGGTTCCAAACAGTATATTAATATTGGATTAATATTTACTTGGGTTTAAATGGAGGGTTTCTTGAAAGGAAATTCATATTCTCCCTGCAATTATTACAAAATTGCATAGTTGTTTTCAAAAAACTTCAAAATAAATTATTCGGAAAATATAGCATTTAAAAATGACTGATTGATATGAGCAATACCAAATGTTTTTAACTTAAGATAATTTAAAGCTGATTATTTGTATGGACATTAAATCTATGAAATTAATGTAATTTAAAGGATGTGGACCTGATGTGGACAAAACACCGAAGACTTCCCTTAACAGGGACTAAATTCATAAAGCATATTTATCTAAATGTATTATTTACACTTTGTCAAAGACTGTATTTGGATACAGGAACATCTCTAGTGGGAAACACTGAAATTTGACAGCTTTGGTGATCAAGTATCCCTGGCTTTGATCTGGCTAATTACATATCAGTGTGGGCGTTATTTGGAGTTATGAGCGCCAATTTTTACACTCAGCCGCCAATAACAGGTCACGTCTTTTCTAATGAGAGACCATGCCTATAGGATCTGAAAAAAACATTTCAATTGAAAACAGCAAGAAATCTGTAATATGGCTGTGGCTCTATCTGTCATGCACATAGCAGCTTGTCTATCGAGTTTCCTCTGAAGTGAATTGATCAGTGGGAGAAGCGATTAGAAACAAACAGCTTGTAAGACCAACCTCTCATGTCTTTAATCTGTTTTTCGCCGCTCTGCCATTGTCAAACAGAATTACAACAGGCTATTTAATTGCCACAGCAAGGCAGTAATGGATGATGAATGCGTCATCCGCCCCAAGTCAGTGTATGCGTAACGAAAAATGATAAAGGGGATAGGCTCCCTCAGCTACTATTTGATTATGGATGTGCATGTTGACATGACAAACAATGCCTTGTATTTTTTTTTCTTTTTTTTGGGAGGAGAGACCGTGCATAATCACTTTGTGTAGTTTATAGATTTAAAGACCTTAACAGAGATTCAGTGTCATACAATGAAAGTGTTAGACTTGCAGGAGGCTTTTAGAACATGTAAACTATATGCAGAATGTTTTTATTGATTTGGGCAAAGCTTTGTATTACTCAACACTGATGCGTTGAGCAGTTTGATATATTTTGTTGAATGAAAAACAGGTTCACCGCATTTTTGTGTATTTGGAAAGTTAATAAAAACTGAATTTACAGAAATAAATTGGTCAAAACATCTATTTTCCCCTAAGTAAGGTATTGTAAAGGCACTAATATCAATACCCAGACCGAGATCTTTATGAATGTATCTTTCATTAGCCTAGACGTAGTTTATTTGGAAGTTTATAAGGAATCTATTGTATTTGTGGAGATTATTATTATTATTATAATTATTATTGTTATTATTATTATTATTAGAGCCCAAGTCTAGTTTTAGTATAAGAATATTCAGTTATACTCATGGTGCCTCCTACTGGCAACAAGAAATGTGATCCTTTACACTTAGATGTACTCATCCTAGCATGTTGACCACATCCACCTAAAACGTGGTAATAAAATACTCAAGATCTTGATGCTGCTTTATTGTGAAAATTATGAGTTTTTATTGGACAGCGTTGCCCCGGTAGTGTGGCAAATTTTGATGTTTCGCCATGAAACAGTAGGTTGTTGAAGGGCTAGGGATGCTTAAAAACCTCATGAAACCTTTTACACACGCCTTAAGTGGCAGAAACTGATATCTGATATGGGTCTCAGGATTGGGTGTGGCAAAATGGGTTGATAGCAACCCTTACAAAGTTTCAACAAAGTAGCCTTTGCAGTACGTTTCACATTGATGTACAAAACTCAATAACCTCATTTAACATCCCAAGACTTACATAAAAGGACTCATGGAGGAGCCATACACTAAAACCAACAGGAAGTGATCAATTTTTGAGTTTACTGTACTGTTTTTGCCATTTGCAAGAATTGTAGTTTAACAAGCTACTCCTAGAGCATTAATCAGATCGACAACATATGTCATCAGTCTAATCTAAAAACCCTCACAATGCAGAGGATTTGAGTTTTCGTTGAAAGGTGTCCGTGGTGGCTTGGCGAATTTCGATGTTTTGCAAACAGAAAGAAAGAGAAAGTTGTTTTACCTCAAATATACTTTGTCGAATCTGCCCCAAACTTCACTTTGATAAGGTCCCAGCCTGAAGACATCTACATACAATTTTCAGTTATAGCCATAGCGCCACCTACTGGCAACATGAAATGACATGTTTTATACTTTGATGTATTCCTTCTAGCAGGTTGACCACATCCACCTCAAACTTAGTCAAAAAATCCTTAAGACCTTGCGAATTCCTTATTGTGAAAATTGTGTTTTTATCAAATTATATTGCCTTGGTAGCAGCAACTTTCAATATATCGCCATGAAACAGGAAGTTGTTGTTGAGGGGGCTTAGGATGCTTGAAAACTCATGAAATCTGGCACAGCCATTAGAAATGCTGAGATATTGTTAGGATTGAGCATGGCAAAATAGCTCCAAAGCAACCCCCTACAAAATTTCAACAAATAGCCCTGGCGGTATGTTTCATCTAAATGTACAAAATTTGGCAGGCACATGTAACATCACGAGCCAGCACCCCTGACGTGCATGATGTGCACATAAGGGTGGCTGGCGTGTACATGTGTGTACATGGTCCAATCTGCCCCAAATTTCACATGCTGAATAAGAGTTCAGGCCTGAGGACATCCATATTTCAATATTCAGTCATAGTTAAAGCGCCACCTACTGGCAACAGGAGGCAAGCCTTATGTGACCAACATAATTAGATTTATATCAAAATTACATTGTATGGTCTTAACTTTATATACAGCCACATGATGTATAATTAGTGTGTGTTCTCTCGCCTCGCATAGTGGATACAGGGAGTGATAATTAACTTATTAGGCAACGTCCAATAAATGTATTGATGAATTAATAACTCACTTATATAGCACCACCTGCTTGTAACAGGAAGTGAAGCCTGGATAACATACAGCTCTTGAAAGGTACTACACCATGTAATACACACAGGAAATAATTTTCCCATTCATACATTTTTCATGACAGTGGACTATGTGTGCAAGGTCCATGTGCAAACAACAATCTGCTCCTTCGTAAAAAATCCAAATATTTTCAAGATCCACAACCCTTTTGCTTTATGGTAATGACACATAACTGCCACACACCCTGACGTGCACGAAGATGCGAGTGCACAAAGGTGCGAGTGCCAGCTTTAATATTTCTGGCCTGTCTGGTGATCCAGCACTAGATGACTCATTGTTACAGTGATGTGTGTGTGTGTGTGTGTGTGTGTGTGTGTGTGTGTGTGTGTGTGTGTGTGTGTGTGTGTGTGTGTGTGTGTGTGTGTGTGTGTGTGTGTGTCTTTCATCGGGTGTACGGGGTTGATTAAAGACACAAAGACACTCTGAGTGGAAAATCATACAATCACTGTGATGGGGAGGGGTGTGTGTATGTGTTAATGAGTTTGTGGGGGGTGGGTCAGAGATGCTAAAATCACCTACATAAAATTCCCTGTTCCCATGCTCAGAATACAACCACCTCATATTAGCAAAAGATTCAGTGCTTATTACTAAATGTAAAAATCATTGAATCAATCAATCAATCACAGTATCATGTGTCTACAAACGCTACAAATTTTTTTTTTTTAATGCTAATGTTAGTGACCTATTGAGCAGCACTGCCACAGTGCTGCTCAATAGGTCAATGACTTCATTACCACTGCCACATTTCAAATGTATGGCAGAAAGGGAAAATAAATTACATTTATTTTCTTATTTTTACTGTCAAAATGTTGAAATTACTGTGTGTTACAGCAGTGTAAGTTCCAGTTTAATGGTATATTATGTAATTTGCAGCATTGCAGTATTACTGTAACTTACTGTATTTTAGATTATTAAACTTTCAAAGTAATAAAATATCTACGATATTGTAACAAATTGGTGAGGTAGTGAAGCACAGTCATAATAATCATTTTATATGATTTTTTATGATCATCTTGTGTGAATAATTTACTCTAGTGTATAGTCAGACTAAATACTTTGTTATCTATATTTACAGTAATACAGCATATTCAATAATAAAATGAAAGTTCTAAAAAGTCATTCTTACTCTTCATTTTTTCAAATACTGATATCTGCAAAGGTTTCGCAAAAAAGTATTTTGACAGTGACATAATTTTCGGAATTTGGCCTCTGTACACCATCACAATGGATTTGAAATAAAGCTATCAAAATGTGACTGAAGTATAGACTTTCAGATTTAATTCAAGGAGGTTTTAAAAAAATACTTAATTAACTGTTGAGGAATAACAGCCAGTTTTGTACATAGTCCCTCATTTACAAAGGCTGTAAAGTCAAAAAAAAAAAAACACTGTCTACCCCAGAGTTCGGTTGTGAACTCTCTCTGGGCATCATTACCACATGGTTGTTGTAGAATTATAGTCCTGGTTGAAATTATTGGCACCCCAGAATTTTAAGTACAGAATCTAGAATATCTTCAGAAATAAATGAAAATTATCAAATTTTGTAGAGTCAGAATATTTAATAAAATGTCCAAAGTTACCTAAAAACAAAAACAAAAAAATGCTTTCATATAGTGAAATAAAAAATAACAACATTAAATGTACACAAAACAATTACCGTCACCCTTGTGATGAATTTAAGGTAGTACTCAAACAAAATTAAAAAACAAAAAAGAATCACTGTCATAAAACTGTTTAGACGCTTCCAGGACGTGGTGCTAGGAAGAAACTCAATGAGAGAAGTCTGCAAAGGTTGATGCGGATTGTGGAAAAAACACCATGCAAGACATCTACATTGCTTCAGGCTGACCTTGACCAATCTGGAGTGGTGGTTTCAGCCTGTACTATACGCCACGCATTAAACCAATTAAAGCTCCATGGGCAAAAGCCAAGGAGGACACCTCTATTGAAAGAAAGGCACAAAAAAGCAAGACTAATGTTTGCAATGGCTTTCACATATAAGCCACAGTCTTTCTGGGATAATGTTCAAAGGACAGATGAAACCAAAGTAGAGCTCTTTGGGAATGCAGTGCTTTCGTCTGTTTTTAGGCAACAAAATGGAGCCCATAAGGAAAAGACAACCCTACCTATAGTAAAACATGGGGGAGGTTCTATCATGCTGTGGGGCTGCTTTGCTGCCTCTGGTGCTGGAGACACTGAATGTATCCAAGGAGTGATGAAATCAGAGGATTACCAAGGTATTTAGAGCGAAATGTGTTACCCGGTGTCAGAAAACTAGGTTTGAGGCGAAAGTCTTGGGTCTTTCAGCAGGACAACAACCAAAAGCAGACCCAGCAGCAGAAAAGAATGGTTGAAAAGGAAAAGATGGACTGCTTTAAACTGGCCAGCAATGAGTCCTGACCTAAATCCCATTGAAAACCTTTGGAGAGAGCTGATATCTGCAATTGCAAAAAGGACTCCTCCAAACTTAAAAAGAGCTTGAATGCATAGCAATGGAAGAGTGGCAGAAACTATCAGCAGACGGGTACAAGAAGCTCTCAGATCGCTACAAGAAACGTTTAGAGGCTGTCATTGTTGCCAAACGTTCAACCAAATATTAGTGAAGGGTGCCAATAATTGCATCAGGGGTACATTTTGCGTTTGTATTATTTCCCCATTATGCAAGTTTTGTTTTTTTATTTTTATTTTTTTCAGTAACCTTGGAAAGTTTATTAAAATATTCTGATTATACAAAATTGGTTAATTTACCTCTATTTCTGAACATATTCTAAATTCTGTGCTCAGAATTCAGAGATGCCAATAATTTCAACCAGGACTGTATTTGTTTGTTTCAGGTTGGCCTACCTTTCATTTTCAAGCAATGAAAGTCTTGTGTGACTCCTGTCCATCATGCAGTACATTCAGTGATGCGGCACAGGCCCACTTGGTTTCAATTGATTCAGGGACAATTGAATTCAGACTGTCGTGTCTGATGTCTGGCCTTATTTGTGCTGTTTTTGTATGTTGGTTGTGTGATTGTCTGGTTCTTAATGTTTCTTGTTCTCAGGTCTCTCTTGAAAAAGAGATTTCAATCACAATAAGACTACCTGATTAAACACAGTTTATCTAGCTTCCATATTTAAGAAACAGATAAGGCCAATAGTATATTGTGTTAAAAGATCTTCAAACTGAAACTGTTGTGAAAATTGAGCCAAAGCAGTTTTAAAATACTGTAATACAAATACACTTTACTGCAATTAAATGAATGAATTCTAGAAATGTTTTAACAAAATTAAACAACTGTGAAACTCATTTCATTAGGTGCACTTGAAGGTGACAAAGACGGTATGAAATTAATTAAACTAAAGCATCCATCATATCAGATATTTTTGTCTGCAAATGGCTGGCTGTTATATGGGTCTAAACCTTCAAAGTGCTCTCTGACAAAGACCCTAAACGTGCGTTACATGAGAAGTGGGCCATATTTCCTCTAATCTGAACTACTAATCCATGATGTTACATGTGTGCTGTTGATAAAACATTGCACCATCTTTCATGTCTGGGAAACTGGATGATTTTGGGCTCTGGGCCATGAGGCTGACAACACACAACATCTATTGGAACACTAGATAGACACACGTAAATACACACATTCTTTTCATACAAGACAAAGCCACCCACAAACACAACCACTGTTACACAGCAAGATGAGGAGCTGTTGTTTATGTGCATACACAGACACTGAAAGTCCCTTCGGTGAAGCTGTCAGCAAGCATCAGCACTCAGGACAGATGATGGAATCGACTAGGCAGATGTGCAAACATGCCTGCCTGCCTGCCTGCCCCCCCAACCTCAACACATCATAAATGAGTAATGAAAAAAACAAAACACAAACACACAAAAAAAAAACATACCCAGTCTCAAATAACATTGTTTAAAAACACTGTAGCTATTCTCACATATACTATATTCTTAAAAGTAAAATAAAATAAAAACATTTTTAGTTCGCGTTCAAATTATTTCTGTCCCTCTTACATATAAAGTTTAAATGTTTGATATTTTCAGGGCTGAAACATTTCTAATTGATTAATTAATTAATCTATTACATATGTGTAATGTCTATGAAATGTAACAGAATAATTAACAATAGCTATCAAAATAGACAATAACCAAAGTTACATCTTCTAATTGCTTGTTTTGTCTGAATGAGAATGAAGCAAAACTCTACAATACTACAGCAAATGCTTTGGGATTTTTGCTAACAATAACATTAAATAACCTTAAATAAATAATAATTATTTAATATATTTTTTTTTTAAATCTGTGACAAATATGTACTAAGCACTAATTAATATGTACATTTTGAAATGCAGAAATATATACTTGTCAGTTCTCTCTGATGGACAAACTATGCAACTACAATACTGATTCTGAATGACCTCATGACATTTCCTACTTAGCAGTCAACACAGTATAAACCACTGCTGTTCATCTGCAATAAGCTAATATTGGAAATATAACAACCCAGCCTATTTAGTCAGTCTGGCTCTATTAATTAACAGCACGACAGTAATGGCAGGTATTTTTTTCACTTTTCACCTTTCACTTCAGTCTGTGTGTGTTTGTGTGTCATCATGGTAAAATGTGGTCCTGGAGACACCTACTGTAGCAGGAGCTACCACAGAAAAAGTTTTGAGTACTTTGGCAGGTTTCTGTCTGTCTATCTGTCTGTGGACAGATTTTGTCACCGCGATAGCGTCACAACACTGCAAGATACAGTCATGAAAATTTCCAGGTGTGTAGTTGAGATCAAAATGAACGCCAAGGTTGAAGATGGATGTGGTCCAACCCATGAGTACTCATGTAATAATTTAGTAATGACTACTGAGTATTCTGGGCCAGAACATCAACATGGTGACAAGCGTTGCAGCTGGTGTGATTCCATCACAAGATGGTCTCTAGTTATTATTTACTTTAAGCAATTTGCATTCAAACACAAAGACAAAGCAGCAAACTTACAAAGGGATAAAAAGAAGAATTCACATTAAACCAGTGGCCTTCAATGCCCTCAGCCATTCTCAGATGATCTCTTGAGAGCACCTTAAAGACAAGTGCTTTTGAGCGCATAGATGTAAATGAGGAGAATAAGCACAACCTGTTTCAGGATGCTGGCTTTGATAATGCAATCTTTAAAATGAATTAATGCACCAGTGAATACTGTTAAGCAACTAAGCATTCATGTTTGGTCAATTACAAGTGTCTTAAATATACCATATGTAATTTTCCGCCACTAGAGGTCTCTCAATCAAAACAATAAGAAAAGACGGAGTGTGGTGACATTGTGAAGTAGTCTGGGATCAGGGGAGTTGTTGTCTTGACCACCATTGCCATCACGGCTGGCATAGCCATTTAAGAATCCTTCAATCATTAAGGAGGTTTTTACCGGGAGCTGAATTAGCCACAGAGGTCTCCTCCTCTCCAAAACAATTGGACCAGGTGATTAAAACCAGTAAAAACATTGAATAAAGCAGTTTGGGATAATATATGTACACAACTCAACAAAACAGATAACAGAGGTCTAGTCGTTTTCAGACATTTTAATGCAGAACAAATACATATGATTCCTTTAAAAAACATGGAAGCATTTGTACATCCTGTTATAGGTGACACCTAAGTCCTAACAGACCACCCATCCCCACCACTACAGCCCAACTGCAAAAAAAAAAAAAATTTACATTTAAACACATATTTAAGGCATGATTAGAGTAATTAGCGTTTGCAGAAAGAGCTACTTTTCATGACACCAATCCTAAAGCAAGGAGATGTATAGAGAAGAACCCAGAACCGGCAAATGTCAAAACATATCAACACCAGTTAATAATAACCAAGGAGGACAAATAATATCTGGCAATAAAAAAACAACACTGAGCAAATAGAATGCCCATGAACTTGAAAAGCTCATTAAAATTATTTTTGTATTGCGACTTTCTATAGTGTGTGGAACCAGATGGAAATTTTAAACCAGCGCTGAAAAGCATTTTGAAAACAGTGTCCTCCCTGATGAGAGTGGGTCTCGCCTTGGGAAGACAGAGATGTGGTGCAGTGAAAACCAGGAGCAAGTGGCTCACACTGGTTAAAATTAGAGAATATTCAAATGGCATGAAGACCACTAACATACACTAGACAAGTGGCTGCTTTCATAAGGGAAGCGAGGAAAGCTTATATCTAGCAATCATCAGGGGAAAGAGGGAGAGAAAAATGGCAAATTGACCTTTACCAGATGCTATTGCCTTTAATCCTTACTATGGAGTCTTGCTGGGGACATGCAGACTGGAGAAGTCTGATAAATCAGGCTCAAATGCCACTGTGAATCTGCATTTCTATGCGTTTATTAACAAAAAAGGGAAACAAGTGCTTTGAAGTGCATCCACTTGGAGAGGGCTGTGCAGATGGCTGTACTGGTCAAGTGTTGGGGTCGAACATTTCACATATTCATTACTTAGTGGATTGCTGGCTGCACCTTTAACTGACCATGGGGTTGCTTAGTTCAATTAGTTCTTGAAGAAGGTTTGTATATGTGTTTGTGTAAGATGTGTATGTGCAACAACATGTTATAAACTGCTTTTTGTCGTTGTCTAGCACATGCTTTAGCAGCATAGCTCCAGCAATTTCAGATTATTGGAGATGAAGGTCAGTGAGAGTTCAAACAGGAATGTATTGGAATGTAACATTTACTTATGTTCTATACTTAAATACAATTCTGAAGTATCTGCACTTAACTGAGTATTTCCATTTGAAGCATTTTTATACTTTTACTCCACTACATTTAGGACAGCTATAGTTACATTGCAAATTAAGATTTTACATACCAAACGTATTATGATATAATATAGAAAAGTGCTTAAAAAAATGTTACAAACATTAGAGCTGCCACAATAAGTCGATTAATTATTAGTCATTCAACATAAAAAATAATGTGCTCATCAACTATTTTGATAATGTGTTTGATGCTTTTCTTTGTCACACATGATAGGAAACTGCCAGTTAGGCAAAACAAGACATTTGAAGATGTCACCTTGGTTATGGGAAACTATAATGGACATTTTTTTTTTTACTGTTTTCTGGCATTTTATAGACAAATTGATTGATAAAAAAATAATTTGTAGATTAAATCGATTATAAAAATAATCGTAAATTGCATCCCTAAAATAAATAAATGTTATAAAATAAACAAATAAATTATTAAATTGAAGAGTGAGAAAGAGGGGTAAGTGTCTCTCATGTTCACGATGGTCATTAATTAAGGTTTCATGAGCAAAATAAATGTTTAAATTTACCAGTGATGCTGTCTGTGAGAGAGAGCAGAAAACACTCATTTTTCTCCATATCATTACTTTCTATCTCACCACTGTTCTCCCAGAGGCACACTGCTCCTTCTCACACACTGGTTGACAAATATCATGCAGTGTGACTCTCTGCAACAAAAAGCCATTACTGTAACCAACTGATGAAGCCAGCAATGTTACGTATTAAGGGTGGGTACAAGTAAGAGATTAGGCCATTCCTAATTGGACACGTACCCGATCGATCTTTTTTCCTTTATTTGATCTTTTCCCTTTAGTATCTATGGATTGCGAGAATGTGTTTCACTTTTGGAAAAATCATGGTGCAGCACAGAAAAGACAGCATTCTAAAAAGAGGACATTTGCCTGAATATAAGACAATATTTAGAGTACATATTTAAATTACGTTTGAAAAGCAGGGGTTGTATTACATTCAAGGATTTGACAGTTACGTATTATTCACAACATCAGAAATTATCCCCCTACAAACAGTGCCGCATTAATGGCTGTTTGCAGCCTTGTTGTTGTTAGGCTAGCAAGTTTCTTCAACTTTGTTTATAGAGTTTTTACAGTTAGTTAGTCAACCCTAAATGTGTTTAGGAAATTCAACAAGCATGAGCTTCTGACAGCTCGGGTAATGTGTGTTTATACCACGGAAGAAATAAATCCATGAGTGAAAACAAGTCCAAAGCATCCAAACAGTCAAGAACTGCCAGTGTCAGAGACGAGGAGGGGACAAGACTGAAAAGTCTGAAAAATCCTTCAAGATCTTGACAGATCAGTGTGTCAGTATGTGAGTAATGGAAAACAAACAACATACATGTGGGGTTTACATTATGCTTTAATGGAAGTATTTCACATTTTACTTTAACGTCTTATAATCAGAGTTATATTCTGGCCAATATGGTAGGTTTCTTCTCAGTGTCATTACCTTCATTATTACTTGAATAATTATTATTATTATTATATGACTACTCGGTCTGTGAAAATGTGAGAATCAACTATCCTATTACATATCCCGTGTCTGCAAGTTTTTTTGTTTTTTTTAAACAGAAAAACAAACCGAGCTTTGACCCATAATTTGTTTACAGAAACTTACAGAATAGGCTTGAGTGGTATCACTGTATTAAGGTGTACCACGGTATTTAGATATCCCAAGGGTATGATTTTCAGTAACATCAAACACAAATGCTCCCTCTCTATTAAATTGACACAGAGACTATCTATTAACATGATGTATTGTAGTGCACAACACACGCCACCAGAGATCAGTCATGATATAGGGAACTAGCAAAACAGATGGCGAGCTCTGGTGGGGATACAGGATTCAGCTAGTCAACACGGACAAAACTTTGTGCACTGTTAGCTACAAGAAAGTTATGGCGAGCATGAGTGACTGTCCAGAGGGTATCCAACCTTACCAAACCCTTTATTAATTTTTTTTATATTTTTTCAAGTAAGAGAAAGTAACCATTTAGATTTCAAATTTGTGGTCAGTTCTTCCAAATAATGCCTGTTTGAAAATTTGCTCCAATGTTTTCAGAGATAACAGGACCAGGTCACGTCGTAAACATACATTTATTATGTATTCAGCTTTAGCTTCAGACAAACTGGCAGAAACAAATATTACATTTCAACTATGAGACCAAATATTATCTTCTAAAAGGAATTATAACATATTGCTAAATACTATGGAGAGCGGAAAATGACTAAAGGGTGTGAAAGATAAGACTGTTCTCACCGGGACAATGGTGCATATTGAAAGCAAGCAGGTACTCACACATCACTCACACACTGAAAACCAAAATGTGTATGCCTGATGGGCATGTAAAGGTATCTGTAACATTGCTGCTTATCCAAATAGAGACCATCACTAACCCTTTGTTTAAATTTTTTAAAATCTCCTTTGATTTTATTCTGGTTTTTATTGCTTATTGTTTTTTAAATGTCATTCCAATGCTTTTCTTTGCCTATATAAAGCACTTTGAATTGCCTCTATGCTTGAAAAGTGCTGCATAAATAAAGTTGCCTTGCCTTGCCTAGCATCCTGGAGTACTTCTGGTGCAGCAATTCATTTTGCATTTGTTTTTCCTATTTGTATATGTTTTGGCATATTTTATATAGTTGCAACATATAGTTGCATTTCTCGGAGCACATTTACTTTAATATTTGTGCTTTATCTCTTGCTTCTGCTTTCTCCTTAGCAGCCACTCTTTTTTTTTTGCAATTTTATTTATTTTCCTTTTTTTTCCAATGCCATCGTATATCGTATACCCCAATAAAATGCTGGGAAAATATTAAAGTATGAAAACTGCTACTGCCTACAGAAAAAGAAAATTTACATGTCAGCAGCTAACTATCCTTCAGTGTAGTGTCCTGAAAAGATTTTTGATTCCAGTTGTAACCTGACCAGACTTTTTCTAACAATTTTGATTTGAGGAGTGTTACAATTTAAAATAAATAAAAATTCATTTAAAAAAAACTTTTTTTTTAAATTAGTATTTGCTAAATAAATGTTAACTCTGTACTCCAGAGCTATAAAACAGAACCGTAGGGCATCTATTGTATCAAAGTACAATAAACTGCTGTTTTTGTGGGAGAGAAATGACAGAGGAAGAAAATGTGGTTAGATTTGAGAGGAAGACCTATGATTTCACTGCCACCTGCTGGAGGAGGATTCAACCACTCCAAAGTCATTAAACATAACATGAAAAACAGTACGGGGCAATTATTCTTCAGCAGAATCTTTGAGCCATTGTAAATGTCATTCAGAAGTGTGGGGCAAGGATAGCAGCATCAGGCTTTGTTGGAGCGAGAGCTAGTAATTAGGGCTGACATTTCACTCTAAAACGGTCATTAGTCACTTCTAAACAAGCCTGATGTGATAACTGTAATATCTTTAAATTGCAGCAATTAGAAAAGGTTTGCCGAAGGGGCTCTCAAAATGTCAACAATGGGCAATCTCATCAATGCAAGGAAGATGAAAATAAGCTTGTATTAATGTTTCAATAAGGCACAATACATAGCGTCTGTAGAGGAAGTGTCTGTGTTTCACTTCTAAGGGTCTGAAAATCTCTGTTTTGAAATTCAGCAGGTCCATTGCTGGAAACTGGTAGAGCTCAGCATCAGGTAAATTTATCTTAATGAATTGTGAATTTTGTATATTGGCAGTGGTACTATATTTGTTACCAGCACATATTATAGCTCTTTGGCCCAATGTGTACGATTAAACAGCTTTTGGCATGTCTCCATCTCTCTGACTCAAATACACAAAGTGAGTAAAACACAGGCCTTATCAGTCAATAAATTGTGGTGTGCATGTGACACCTAAGCCAGTCTCATTTTTCAAATATATTGTTACTCCATCATTGTTCGAACAAAATTTCAACCTGATTTCCTGTTGGGTGCAGTGCCGGGGCAAATTTTTAACTGAGTTCCAGCAGCCGCTGTGGGTGGTTTTTTCCAATTTCCGGCAGTCTAGAGCAGCAGCTTCCATCTAATGTTAAATACATATTTAATAAGTTCCTCTGCTGTCTGTGTCATCATCTTCTGTTTTTGCATCTTCTTTTCATTCTCTGTCTTAAATTTCTCTCCCTCAGATGTTTCAAAATAATAAAGCCAAATACAGGCACAATATATCGCAGTGAATTGCAATAAATATTAAATTCAACGTATATTGAATTGGATTAAAAATGTTTAGGAGATTTCAATAATAATTTCACACTAATCACAGTATAACCAGGGTTGACGTATTATTAGATTATTTAATGCGTGATGTGACAGTAATTGTGTTTTTGTGTTCAAGGCCCTTTTAAAATTAAATTGTATGGTCTCTATGATCATACAGATTGAAATTATGATATTAACAAGAACCAGGGGTCTTGAGATGTTATCACTACAATGCCTGAGACATCAGATTAGTTTCTCATTATAATAAAACAATATTATTGTGAATATGTTGAATAACTAAACAAGCAGCTTACTAGCCTCTGCAATAACTGACTGAAAAAAATCAACAAACTAACACTGATTTTGGGAAATAGTCTAAACTGCGGCACTGACAGGAAGTTTAGTAAGGGGACTGTGGTATGCTGGTTGCCATGGAAATCAGGTACTCACTGACTTTCATTCACAAAATCAACCAAAAGAAGTGTAGCCTGTGATAAAAGCTACTGAGGTCCGGGGGGCCTCAGTTGTTGCTAAGGCAGTGATTGGGTGAGGCTGCTTTGTAGTATTTTCAGTTTGGGTTATGGCCGTGGGATTCCTCTGTTACTGTTACTCTGTGCCACCACAATTCATTTTGTTATAACAACCTAGGCCACAAGAATTTGGCCTCAGGGTCATCTGTATTTTGCCCACAGTCTTAATTATGTCTCCACCAGCCAGTGCGACGACACTCTTGATACTGCTAAGTTAATTATTCTCCACAAAAATCAATCACATTGTTGAGCTGCTAAAGGCATTCAAAACTGACGAAAATCTTCCCATATATCAACCTTTGCTATGCTAAATTGCAAATCTTTTGAGTTATCATCGAATGGCTTTGCCCTGGCGGCATGGCGAATTACGATATCTCGCCATGAAACAGTAAGTTGTTGTTGTTGGGGGAATTTGTTAGGCTCACGTAACATCCTATGCCAGCATTGTTAATTATTCTTAATCTTAACAAAAATGAATCACATTTTTGAGGGCCTAAAGATGCCTAAAAATTCAGGAAACTGCATAAGCATCAAAAGTGGTGGAAATTTACATGTTTTATGGGTCATGCGCATGGGTTGGGCAAAACTGCTCAATAGCTAGTGTTAAAACACTTTCAATACTACTGGATACTTTTGAGACTGATTTACACAAAATCCACAAACACAGGCAGCATGTGACTCATAAAATGTCACGTGATTTTGTGTGTCTTAAGACAAAATGCACAAATAAATACAGAGTGATTTTTACCTTTAATTTAAAACTCATATATCATTTGTACGTCAACTTTTGAAATGTATTTGTGAATATTAACTTATTCCTGTGTATCCTTTTGAGACTGTTCTACCACACCATTTCGTGTCACACAAAATTCACAAATGCAGGAGGACCCAAGCACTTTCCAGTAGATGGCAGTAATGCAACGTTTATGAATGCCACCCACTGTTAAAACTAAACAGAAGAAGACGACCAACTCAAGCACTGTCGCGGGGGCACCCGCAGCATGGTTAGCTAGCTAGCTGCTACCACGGAGGAGTACATCATCTCATTACTTTTTTAATCATGTATTTCTTATCATGAAGATGTTTTTTACTCACACCTTACTATGAAAAGTCACTCAGACCCATAAGCTAGCAAACACGACGAGTAGACAACATCTCAGCTCCGCCTTTGTAATAGGAACTGCTTGTGCCATAATAAAACACCCCTGCCATGAAAAGCAGCCCCGTCGCGGAAACGCACAGTTGAAGATAGTCGCCTTAAAACAACAACCAAACTCACAGATGGGACCACAAGACCTTTAATCATTTATAAATTGAGTAAACATCAAAAAGGATTGGCTTGCTAAATAATTTTGTGAGTATAGTTACAGGACTGATGCTGACAAGTGGAGTAAGTTTCATGGGTGCGACGCTTTCCCAGTGGGAGACAGCATATACAGCATTTGTGGACATTTCAACATAGACCTGTTAAATCCTAATAAGCACAAAATGACTGAGTTCATTGATGCAATGTATAGTATGAGTGTATAACCAATAATCAGTAGACCAAGCAGAATAACATCACACTATGCCCCTTTCTTATAGATAATATATTTACAAATATTATGGAAGACAACACACTAAGCAGGCTATTCTTTAATGACATCACTGACAATCTATGACTGTGATTATGAGAAGGATAAGGATGCCATTAAATTAGAATACAGGTGAGTACAGAGGAATTCTTAGGCACAAAACTGGAAGAGTATATGATGAAGATATTGAAAATGAAACATTTCTAAAAATGTAGATCATTATATGACATAAACTGTCCAATACAACAACAGAATTATACATAAAATACATATAATAAATATAGAAAATATAAATATTAATATGAATATATTCTATTTTATTCAAATTCAAATTATATCTGGACTTTAAAGAGGATGTGATGTGGAATGAGAATGATATTGATTTGTGTAGATTGTTACTCGTAGCAAAGTAAGTATTGAAAAACATGAGTCATTTTGTCTCTTTTGACTGTTACTCAGGCACACATACAGATAGAGACTTACTGAGAGCAATCCCTCTGCATTTATTTGCGTATTGTGTATAACGAGACACAAGTCACATGACATGTTACAAGTCACGTGCTCCCTGCCTTTGTGGATTTTGTGTGAAACAGCACGGTAGAACAGTCTCAAAAGAATCCGCACAAATATAATTCCAATGAAAAATGCTAAATTGGTGTACATACGATGATATATATAAGTTGTAAATTAGAGGCACAGATAAAAATACAGATCTACAGATAAAAAAACACTGCATATATTTGAGCATTGTGTTTTACAAGTTACTTAACTTGATATTCACAAACAAATATCAAGTTACTTAACTTGATATTTGTTTGTGAATAGTATTGAGACTGCTTCAACACCATAGATAACGCCCCCTACATATTTTCAGTGAAGTAGCCCTTGCGATATGTTTCACCTACATGTTCACCTACATGTTGAGGGACTAGGAATACTTGGAAATTCATGAAACTTGGCACACAGTTCAGCAGTGGTGCAAAGTTATATCTGATATGGGTCTCAGGATTGCGTGTGGCAAAATGGCTCAATAGCTGCCCCTACAAAATTTCAATAAAGTAGCCCTTGCGGTACGTTTCACCTGGATGTCCGAAATATGTTAGGCACATTAAATTCCCAAGCCAGCACCCCAACATACATGATGGTACAACAGCCCAATCAACGCAGCTTTAAATTTCATTTGAAACACACAGAAAACACCCTTACCATCTGGTATCTGGACAAAACACACATTTCTAAAACTAGTTTCTTGTAACTTTAAGCATGATGCAGTGTATTTCTAAACCAGAGGAAAGAGAAGAAAAACTATGAGGAAACAGAAAAAAAGTCAGAAGTTAAAGGAGAAGAGAACCCACCCGTTTGATGGAGCTCCGAGTCTTCTCCTTCCACTGGTGGCTGCTCAGCTCCAGGGTGCAGTGAACGTAGGCTTCTCTGTCATAGGAGCCCAGGATGAACAGTCTACAGGGACATGGCACAAGACATATGAGAACTACAGGAACTGTGAGATTCACACTATAAGACATTTAAAAGCATAAATAAATCTGTGTGCGTTCATTGCCTTGTGTTTCTTTAGTACCTTTCAAAAAGGCCCTGAAAGCCTATATTCTCTATCAGGTTCTTACCCAGAGTTATAACTTCCAACTAGTGCAGTGCCCATTCAAAACATGTTTGTTATATCATAAATAGTTCGATATTTTATTTAATCATCTAATCATCAAGATCTAATTTCCACATCACTGCTGCATTATGATATTAATAATAACAATAGACCATATTTGTCACCTGAACAGCCAACACTGGACCACAAATTCAAAAGGGCTGCGATGACACATACATTCACTCACTAGTTTATTAGTTACACCTAGATAAACCTAATTCAGTATAATACAACAGCCCTGCAATAAGTGCTCCCTTCATGAGAATAATAATGTTCGGTTTTTATTGAATCTGTTTGAAAGAGTTGTTGATTTATTTTAATGGTCATTTTAGATGTTCTAATTTGTGGTGCTGTTGAACTGTACTGGGTCATATTGAGAGGAGTTTCTAATATTTTGTCCATCCCATTTATATGAATAAAAGTTGAAAAAATATTAGGAACACACTTGAGTTTACAAAGATATAAAACAGAGAAAAGAAGCAAATCCTCACACTGGGGAAGGATGAAAACAAGGAATTTTTATATTTTTAGCAATAATAAACAGGTCCAAGGACTTCAACTAAGTATTATTTTCATTATCTGTTAATTTGCTGGACAATTTCAGGAAAGAGTGAAAATTCCCATCTCAAATTCGCAGAACCTAACATTTCCAAAATTGTTCTTTTTGTCCAAACAAAAGGTCAAAACTCAAAGATATTCAATTATCTATCAAGTAAGGGAAAGAAAAGATTTCCTCTTGCTCTTTTTCTATTGTCCACTATCAGCAGTTCCACATCAACACACTGGTTTATTAATGCTGGAAATATTTTTTGGCTACTGCTGCCCCCTGCTGTGCTGAGGAGATCAATATTTCAGATTAGTTTCCTACTGTTACACTGATGAGAAGATATTTCCTGACTGCTCTGGTCTGAAACACAGTATAACTCAGTATAAAGAAACTTAATGTTACATAATATTTCAGGAATAGCATGACAAGTATGATCATCTTCAGAGGTATGGTACCTGCCTGAATAAGCTAAGATTCCACATAACATGAATGGATACATCCCGCTGCTGGACAGTCACGGCATACAACACCTGATATCTTTAACACAGTAAACCTCTAACATGGACTTATACAATAAGCTTGTGATATGATCTAATTCAACACTCACATTGGTAGGACAGGGGAAAAAACCGCCTCCAAACTTGCCTATATAGAACACGGTGATGTAAGAGGGAAGAGGAAGAAGCAAGACTTTATGATTATAATGGGAAGGACATGAATTATTAACAGATTAACCTGATCATCTTGTGGTCTATCCACAACTAGTCTCCAAGGCAACAATGACCTCTCTATCAGGATGACCCTGGGCTGATTGATTTAACTCTTTGGCCAATTAAAATTTAAAAATGCCAGGTTTGGAAAAAGAGGGAGTGTGTTTGCTTCAGAAATGGGAGACTTGTGAGACAGAGTGTGGTCTGTCTAATATAATGGGCTTTGTAGATGCTATAGAGTTTAAAAACATTATGTAATGGCAGTTGCCACTGTCACAGAGATGATGAGATGACAGTTAAAATTCAGATTACTATTTAGATTTCTTAATCAGTGTTTCCTTCACGTAGAATGCATATGGGTGGCCAATTCTCTTAGTTATTGCATGTATATTCTAGTTTTCTCTTTGTAAAATGTGCATTTTGAAATGCTGATTGATCAAAGTCTGCCAAACCAGCAGAATTGGATTAGCAGCTGACTATCGATGAATTCTCAGCCAGTGGGAAACACTGCTACTAGTTTCTTTGTTAAAATGACAGTCAGGTAGTTCAGTAGGGACAAAGAAAACAAAAAAATAATTTTATCTGTTGCATTACTAACAATGCACGAAAGCATATGTAGTGAAACACAATGTGTGAACTATGTAATGTTTTTATTTGAAGGTTTAGAAGGAATTTTTAATTGAGCTTAATCTACCTGTGAACATTAGCTGAACAAAAATGTTGTCCTTTGTTTGAGAAGAAAAACCAACTAATTTTGGGAAAAAAAACCTTTACTGGAGTTGCTCAAGTAAATAAGTACTCCTAAACAGCCACAACAGTCAAATGGCCAAAATCCATGTATAGATGGAGCTGAAATGTCCTACTGGAGGGTCCTACTGGCAAAGTTGTTCACAATGAGGAGATACAAACATGGACAGAGTGCTACTTCAAAAGGCGTGGTATTTATGATAAATGTTTTCACCTGTTGGTACACCTTGTCCATTTTCTTTTGTCCAGTATCGAGGGGCCTGACATATCGGTGTTTCAAACAAGAGTATCAATGCAGGACAGCACGTTTGGACTAAATACAGGATTGAATAAAATCATGATGCATACACTTAGCTGTCAGTTTATTATGTTCCCTAACTAAAACTAATGCAGTCAGTACAACAAGCCTTCATGAAGGTTATGATGTTCAGTTTTTGTTAAAACTGCTTTGGAGAGGTGTTTAAGCAAATTTCTGGTCATAGGGGAGACTTTTTTTGTCTGACCTTACGGTACTATTTATGTGTAATGCATTAAAACTGAAAGGTCATTCTAATGAATTTACCATCATTGATATAAATTAGGTGGACTGAAGATTAGTAACAACCCAGATGAATTGGAGCAGACACAAAGGTCTCTGGAAAAAAAAAAAAGGTGGGGCTATCTGGCCAAAAAGTTGAAGCTGGCTCAACTTTTGCTGTTACACAATGTGACATCATCCTGAAAGACACTGTGTTGGCCACACACATATGTGCAATAAGATTACATTGGAAATTTATTATGGACAATCATTTTATCCTCCAAAGTTGTTAAATCCTGCCTCATAGGGGCATTGTCATTTTGAGACAGGTCTCTTACAAACTCAAAGTTTAGTTGAATGATGTAGCATTAACGTTTCCCTAATTGGAACAAAGAAACCTAACCCAAACCAGGAAAAACAGTCCCTCACCAAAAGTACACAAGAGTATGTGGGCAGAGGTATCACAATTAAATATAGCTGCAAGTGGCATCCAAGAAAATCATTTGACATGTATGCATTTTATGACATACATACATGATATATATACAGAAATTGCAATGCTAACCAGCTAGCCCCGGCCGGTCTCATCACTTTCCAATAGAGAGTCACTGTAGCTTCCGGTCTGCTCTGAAGAAGTAGCGCTGCTCAGAGGGCTTATTATAATGTCTTGTATTGTAAACGCAATAATAGCTGAAGCTCTTGGTAAGTGACTATCACCACTACTCGCCCTCGGCAAGAAACCATGTTCAGCGACAGAGAAAACTTACAAATAGCACCTTTAATGTTGTGGCTGATCGGTGTATATTTGAGGACATGGGCATGATGTAATTATTATAATTATTACATATTATTATTATTCTTAATTAATGATGTAATTATATAATCAATCACATTCGCTAAACTTTAACTCTTTGAATTCTTTGAACAGTACTGGAAGTCTGTCAGCAAAATGCCGAAAAGTTGGACGTATCGGCTCCCTTGTTCTGTGAAGGTTTAAAACAGCTTTTACAGACAGGCTTTTTGGTGCTCACAGGTTGCTCTGGCTGTTGGCTACGTAAGCAAAATAATGCCATATTCCACTTCTGCGTCTGCTTTGTCAACATGCTGTGGACAGTCGGCAAGAGCACTTGTATTTGTAGCTATGCCTCTTGTTTTGTCACCATGAAAGCATTAGCATGCATGAGTAAAAAAAGACGGTTGTCACACCCACTATGCCTGCAGGGAGTGGAGGCAGAGAGCTGTACACACACACTCATAGGAAATACGGCTCTTATTAAAACAATTTCATTACTAAAGTACCTCTACTAATAAAATGGGGTATTTTAACGGCAGGATATTGCGATAACTTTCTAGTATTGGTATACTGACTATGTTCTGTTGGTGCTGACTACGTTCACACTAGTGAACTGAGTGTCTTTTGTTCTCAGTACCTGAAAATTAAATACAACAGGGGCCAACGAGAATTAATGCATTGGAAGTTTAACCATTCAACAAAATTGCAGTTTTACAGATAAAAAGCTGAAAGAAAAGTCACATGATTCTAATCAACTAAAAAAATCATTACACACTAAAACATCTATTGTCATTACGTCCTCAATTTTAAACAAATTTCAAAACTTTTTAGAACATTTCATCTCCAGACTCTAAACAATCTGTGACTCAATTTTGACAGCACTCGAGAAATTACTAATTAGGTATTTTGAGAGTTAATTGACTGTGCAAAGTTTGATAAAAGTAAAGTGAGGGACTTTGTAATTGACCATAGTGAAAGTATTGAAGCAAAGTTTCTTCACATATTGCAAAATGAGTTGCAAAAAGAAAGTGATGTCTCCATGACCTTCTGGTGATTTTTTTAAGCAATTTATTGAAGTTTTGAGTGCTGTTCGCTCATAAAAAAGCACAGACTTTGGGACATAACCATATATCATGTCAAGTTCAGAAAAAAATGTGTCGTCATTTATGACATATAAACTTTTTAAAGTTTAAGTGCCATCTAGTGGCGGAATGTCATGCATAGCGAAGCTCATATACTTCACAACACAATTTCAAAAAATGTATCCAAAACAGAATGAAGTATCAAAATAAAATGTAATAACTTTTGTGTACCTCGGTCTAGACTTTTCTCGTGGAAAATCTGGTGATGACTCAAATTTGAAGTCAATGAAAACTTTTAAAAGTTGTGAACATGATTCAAATGATTCCAGAAAGATATTTAATTATCCACAGACTTGAGGATAAAAAGAATTTTGTGTCTAGCTTGTTTGGTCCAGAAGTAATGGGCAAAAACGTGAAAATCATTATTATAGCAACATCATGAGGTCAGTTGACATGAATTTTGTTGCCTGACTAATGGTTATCTTTTAAACATATCTGCCAAGTTCAGTGAATGTGAATGTTACGTGTGTGGGAGGTACAGAAGGATTTAAAGTGTTTCACCTGCTACATTCAATGAGGGTGACTTTGAGTCGGCCTTCCACCAGCCTGCTGTCCTGGACTGACAGGTCCAAATCACAAGCCGAACCCAGCGAAGACTGCACTTGGAACGGGAAGAAGGGCTTGTATCTGGAGAGAGACAAAGGAAACATCCAAAGTCCATTTTAATTGAAGACCTCCACTGTGGTACTGACGTAAATTCCCTGACTGTGCGTACGTAAAATTCTAATGCATCCAACTAGGGCAGCTGTATCCCAACAGACGGGGGGAATGCCATAGTGCCTCTGTACTGCCAGAAATACATAACTTTTCATTAAACTTCACACTTTGCTATTACTTTAAATACAAGTAGGCACATGTTGACAACAAATTAAGAGTTAATCAGGTTTGAATAACCTGTCCACCAGCTTTGAAAGGTATGAACTGACACACACTGTGTAATGCATCGCCTGTGGTTTGCATTATTTGTCAAGAATGTAACAAGTAGACACAGTATATGCTGGCCAAACTGTTAGTACTTCTGTTGGGTGTGGTGCTTGGTGGTGAACTGGCTCTCTAAGTGTAGCAGCCTTGAGTCTTCATAAAAAGAGTCACTGCAATGTATAAGTATTATGTCTGAGAGCACACCCCTATCCTTTGCTATTTTGGACCCGTGATGTTACTGTTGTTGGCCTGAGGCTCCTGCTGGTCTAAATAGTGGACTTTGTTCAGGCAAGACATCCACTTTACTGATAAAACTGATGTTACTGTCTGTTACATACAAGTGCAAGTGCCCACTGACAGTCAGGATTTTGTAAACAGTCAGTTTTCGCACAAATGGAGGGAAAATATTCACTGATCAGAGAGACAACTGATAGCATGTACATCTTTCATCAGCAGAGAAAACTCGACAACGGGTTCTGCCTGGTTCCACCTGGAGTCCGCCATGAAAGGTTACCAACTGCAACTACCAAATGCTTTGGTTCCACGCGAAAATCTCCAGAACGCCTACTATAGTAGGCAAAGTAATCTTTCCTCTTTGCTCATGACTGTGTTGATGTAGAAATACTGGCAACATCTTCTAATCCTTAAATTTCATTTATAGACATCCTATACAGCAGTAAAGCCATACCATCCATAGTTTAACATATTCTTTCCCACCATTGCCCAATTTATCATATTTCTCATTTTGTCAGTTATTGATTAACATGGTTCTTTTGCCCCACTTTGCATCTTAATTATCAGTCATTAAATTTATCCTTTATTATTAGACTGTAGTTATTAAATTCATTATTCAAGCCCAGCTGTGTGTTCCTTTGAAGTAGAGATAGGAGATCCATTAAATCGGGAAGTCATGGCTTCTTATATTAGACCGATTAATTTGATTAAATCATTTGATATGATAAGATTAATTAATTTCCTGCAATTGTAGGTGGTGCCCTACGAGTGCTTATTTAATAATCCTGATTAAACACAACAGTAATTAGTTATCATTTGCATTCATAAATTACCTAAATAAATAGTTACTATACTATTCTAAAAGCTTGCAGACATATTCATGGATAGTTATTCAAGCAGAACTCCCACACCTCATGCAGGGCCGAAACATGTCAGTTAAGGTACATGTTTGACAGATACATTAGAGAATATATGTACTAAAGACAAACTGACTGGTTAATTTTGCTATTTTACAACCAAGTACTATGCCACTGTTGTGAAAAAACATTCTGAGAATACTTTGAGAAAAACTCAGCTAATATTATGAGAATAAGGTTGTAATTTTACTAGTTTTACTAGAAGAAAGGTCAGTATTTTCTAACATTAAAATCAAAAATTAAAAATAAATCTTATTATGAAAATAAAGGCATTAAATAGTTTCATATTCATATTCTAATTTTACAAGAAAAATGACTCCAAAACGCTCTAAATATTACTTTCTCTCATAAAACAGTTTAATATTAACAACAAGGGTAACATTATCAGTCTTCTAAGTTTAGGCCAACATCTGTCAGCTGAAAAGACAGATGTGGCTGTCAGACTTGACTGAGCTATGAGCTAAAGACAATAAATTGATGTTGTGAGCTATCCAACCTACAAAATGAATCTTGGCTGTTGTCTGGTAAGATTAACCTGTCTCAACTAGCCGGATGCAGTAATATTATGCTCACTGTACAAAAACCACTGTTGAGGTATGTTAGCAGTTTGCTGGGTAGCCCTGTTCACAACTGTTTTAGCCACTGCATGGGATCCCAAATAGGGCTATTAGCTAGCTAACTGCAGTCAACATCTCCCAATTGAACATTTAGCTGTGCACATCACATTAATATTTTAAGCTTATCACTTAAATGTCTGAGAAGCAGCCTATCGGTCTGTAAAACTACAGTTAGGTACTTGAGTATTTCAACAGTGACACAATTTTCGTATGTTTGCCTCTGTACACCACCACAGTGGATTTGAAATGAGGCCAAATGTAGACTTTTAGCTTTAATTCAAGGGTTTCAACAAAGTCAGCCATTTTTATACACAGTCCCCTATTCTTAGAGGCTCAAAAGTATTTGGAAAATGGACTGATCAGTTTCAAGCCAGGTGTGGATTTTCCCTTGTTATTTTATGACAAATTAAGCAGATAATTAATGATTCCAAGTGTTGAATTTGCATTTGGTAGTTGTTCATGGGAACTCTCAAAATGTGGTACAAAAAAGTGTCGATCCAAATGAATGAGGCCGGAAAAAAAAAAAAAAACAACAACACAAACCTATAAGACAAATGACAGAAACTTTAGGAGTGACCAAATCAAAAATGTGCTACATTCTTAAAAAGATGGACTGCGCTGGCGAGCTCAGCAACACCAGAAGGCCTGGAAGACAACAGAAGACAACTAAAGTGGACGATGACTGAATTCTTTCCTTGGTGAAGAAAAACCCCTTCACAACATCTAGCCAGCTCAAGAACACTCTTGAGGAGGTAGGCATATCATTTCATAATTCTGCCTCTGTACACCACTACATTGGTTTGGTAATGAGGCCATAAAGATGTGACTGAAGTGTAGATTTTCTGCTTTAATTCAAGGGGTTCAACAAAAATATCACATCAACCATTTATGAATTACAGCCATTTTTATACATATTCCCTCATTTCAGAGGCTCCAAAGTAATTGTGCAGTCGACTGACATTCAGTTTCACAGCCAGGAATGACCTCTTCCCTTGTAAATTTCATGGCATTTGCATTTGGTAGCTGTTCATGGGTACTCTCAATATGCAGACCATAGAGGTGTTGATGCAAATCAAAGAGGTCCTCATTAGGCTGAAAAAACAACACAAACCTATCTAACAGATGGTAGAAACTTTATGAGCGGCGAAACAGACAATTTATGACATTCTTAACAAGAAGGAATGCGAGCTCAGCAACACCAAAAGGCCTGGAAGACCACGGAAGACAAGTAAGCGGATGATAACAGAATTTTTTCCTTGGTGTAGAAAAAAAAAAAACCCTTCATAACGTCTAGCCAGGTCAAGAACCCTCTGGAGGATTTAGTCATATCATTGTCAAAGTCTACAATAAAGAAATGCCTTCATGGATGTCAATACAGGGGGTTTACCAAAATGTAAAAACCACTGGTAACACTCAAGAACATAAAGGCCAGATTAGACTTTGCCAGAAATAATCTAAAAAAAAAAAAAAAAAAAAAAAGGAACCTACCTCATTCTGGAACAAGATTCTTTGAACAGATGAAACCAAGATTAACTTGTACCAGAATGATGGGAAGAGAAGAGCATGGAGAAGGAAAGGAACGGCTCATGATCCAAAGCATACCACATCATCTGTCAAACATGGTGGAGGTAGTGTTATGGCATGGGCATGTATGGCTGCCAATGGAACTGGGTCACTGGTGTTTATTGATGATGTGACTGTTGATAGAAGTAGCAGGATGAATTATAAAGTGTATAGGGCTATACTATCTGCTCAGATTCATCCAAATGTTGCTAAACTGATAGGATGGTGCTTCACAGTACAAATGGATAATGACACAAAACATACTGCGAAAACAACCCAAGAGCATCTCAAGGATGGAATATTCTTTAGTGTCCAAGTCAGTCACCTGACCTCAACCCAGTTGAGCAGGCTGCAAAATTTAAGTTCAAATGTTTTACCAAGATAGTCCCTTTAAGCAACCAAACTCTCAGGGGAAAAGCTGGGAGAGATTCTTGTAGCGACAACTGCGCACTGGAAAAAGCAAGGAGGAACAGAGTGGTTCAGATGTTATTATTCTACGGAAATTGGAATTGCAGAATAGACTTTATTGAGCAAATCCTTAAAACTGCTACTACCACTGTTGTGCAACCCTAACACGTAACATGTGGCATATAGATCTTGGCAGTGCAATTCCAATTTCCGTAGATCCTGAGAACTTACAGATAGGATTCATCCTTAATTTACTCATCATACAGAGGCAGAACATATACCAACTGAAGTATGTATTAAATTTTAGTTTTTGGAAAGGCGACCACATATGTACACCTTAATACACCAACTACACTAGCCTGCCATGACCATGACCCCTCACACTACCTCATCCCGCACCTAAGCCTACATCCACTGGGTTTGTCCAAGTAAACCCTTTATTAGAGATGTGAACAACTAACCGTTGTGGCATGAGAGCCGAATCCTCTGAGCAAAATTGCCAAGGTAGCATGTCTGTCAAAGATGAAGGAATAGAGACAAGAGTAGAGTGAGCTGGCAATCGATGGCTTGTTACATACCTGCATACTTGCTACCGCAGTCGTAATGTCATACGACCGCCATGACACAGCCAATAAGCTGACCCTTCCAAACAAGACCATGTTCTCAACGGTTTACATATTTACCACACTGTTCTCCATCATCTCAACCCCAACAGACATGATGTGGAGATTTGGATTTTGGACACATTCAGAGGTCACAACCTCAAAACTGATGGCACCCATCAATAGCGGCTTCAGGCTGAAGGGACCAAATTGGTTAAGTTCAGTCTCAAACCAGCTAGACTTAACGCAACATTTTCTAGTCATGTTAACAGTTCGTCACCTTATCAAGGACACCCCATCAGTGTGATCGCCCTTGGGCTTCCCCTTAGTTGTAGGATCATCGCTGCAATTGTTACACACATTAAGTACAAGTACATTCAGAAACGACAGGTCATACTGGATTCCCTTCTTTTTCTTTCGCCAGGCTTTGCACACCAGTCCGCGACCATCGCGCTGGCTAACTCCAACCACGAGTAACCCTTTTAACCTCTAACCACCTTTCCCTTTTCCATTACTCTTTCTCACTTCTTTCATTCATTTCTCATTTCCATGAATTTCGATGATTCGTGATGATCAAAAGCAGCAAAGGATGTACTGAGGTTAACGCCTTATTTACCTATGACTTGAAAGACTGTTTGATGTAGCCAGACATAGTTAGAATTTCCCTGCCCAGATGCTACCTTAATGTCTACCCAGACGGTAGAGCCTCTGTGAACTTTATGAACTCTGAACTGTATGAACTGTTCCAACCCACGGATTATTCACCCTCTCAGGAAAAGATGGACAGTTTGAACCCCTTTTCTGTTTCCTGGAATACATGGACTGTGTAACCCTCAGGTTACCCTCAACCACATGGACTGTTCAACCCTTGGGCTGCTCTAAAGACTATGCCCAGCAACCCACTCTTCAGACCAAAGGGGGATTGTTGGGATCTTATGCCATGTGCCATGAAAAATAGAAGGCCTAAATGAAGCCCAGAGGCCTGACTCAGGGTTTCTGTAAGTTAGTGATTAGCCATTAGTTGAAAGAGCACCAAATCCCGCCAACCTCACGTATATGTGAAGTTTGGCTTGAATTCAAACTCTGGCCTCTCACTGGAAGAGACTCACCGGAATCCCGAGAGGTTCCCTGTGACACGGCTGCGACTTCACATCTTTATGGCCTCATTACCAAACCAATGTAGTGGTGTACAGAGGCAGAATTATGAATTGATATGCCTACCTCCTCGAGAGTGTTCTTGAGTTGGCTAGATGTTGTGGGGTTTTTCTTCACCAAGGAAAGAATTAAGCCATCGTCCACTTTAGTTGTCTTCTGTGGTCTTCCAGGCCTTTTGGTGTTGCTGAGCTCGCCAGTGAATTCCTTCCTTTTAAGAAGCAAATTATTGATTTGGCCACTCCTAAAGTTTCTGCCATCTGTCAGATAGGTTTGTGTTGTTTTTTCAGCCTAATGAGGACATCTGTGGACTTCATATTGATCCAAATACTTATGTACCAAACTGTAAGTAGATACACATATACATACACCCATTTTTTGTGTTCTTCCACACAGCATGGATGCAGGCAGGAAATTTTTCTGCATCAACAAACACAAACACGGAGAGTGAATGTGACACAGAATGGGGTCATTCTGAACAGGGGAAGGACTCCAACCAGCAAAAACGGAGCCCGTACCTAAAAGAGGGGCTACTTCTGTTGCATGGACATGGTTTGGCTATGAAAAGTCTGACACGTACCAGAAAGCCATACTTTTGCAAATTATCCCGCAGACCAGTCCCCACAAGAGAATCAAACACCACTAACCTCTTTTACCACCTACGCAAGAATCATGGTAAAAGAGGGTAGTGGTGCTTGATTCTCTTGTGGGGACTGGTCTGCGGGGACTACATCACACACAGTACGGAGAGAGTCTACAGATAAGGGAAACAAAAGTACAGTTGAGTGCTCAAAACAAACCCCAAACTCAGATGTTGCCCACGACAGACCATATGGCAAAGAATCACGAAGATGGAATGAGATAGCAGCTGCCGTTTCAATTTACATCTGCAAAGACATGGCCCTAATTTACTTAGTCTAGAAACGGGGGTTTCGTGAGTTGGTGCTAATGCTTGGCACAAGATACACAATGCCAAGCTAAAATGTAATGTAATAAAAAAAAATAGGCTTTTCCATGTGGTTATTTTAGATAAACTATTTATATATTGCATTAACAGAAAGTGGCTAACATATACGCCAATACAATACATTTGTGATAGGCCCATATGAGCTGATAAAATACTTGTATCGTAACTGTATTGTAGTTAGAGCTCGTTGTGTAATTAGAGCCTGACCGATATATTGGTCAACTCTAATTACAATCCAAAATGGAAAGAACTACAATTAAGCCAATTGGATATCCCCATTCAATCCATATTAGGTGATAAAACTTCTAAGATTATACATTCAGTTAAATTAAGTTATTGGACAATGGTTCCTATCATTTATCTGGTTCAAAGAATGGAAAAATGTAAAACTGGAGAGAAATGCACAGCTGTAAAGATGGGTGGCATATGAAAGAGACTTTAAACCTGCAAAGCGGGATTTGAGGTTTAAAAAATGGATTTGAAAGGCATTACATCATATTGCTTAATCTCAACCAATACAGGCTTGGAAAGATTCCAATATCTTACTGACACTGACAAAAAACACACAGGAAAAACGAAAAAGACAGGCATTCTATAGATATTTACAGTTTAGGCATCACTTTCATAGAAGTATTAAAATTAATGAGAAAACTGAAATGAGTCTTATCAATGTTTTTATTGATGCATATATACATCCACTAGAAATGGGTATAAAGAATACTATCATGTATACAATCTTTCAAGTACCATTCTACTTTGTAATGTATATGTTAAAGCAAAATGGAAGAAGGAAGCCAACCCTGACAGAGGAAGAGTGGTTAAACATATGTAAAACACAATCGACCACCATTAGTTCTCGACAATGCAGAGAATTTGAATGAAAGAATATTATCAGGTTTTTGATTTCTCCAAGAAGAAAATATTATAGTAATAATAATAATATAGAATGGTAGACCTGAATCTGGGCACCGCTGAAGACGACCTAAGAACTCAATGACTGATCACTTTTTAGTGACTGCACTAACAAAGCCAGACCCCTAGCACTGAGGTACCTCCAAAACCTCTCGAAAACCAAAACAACAGGAGATTTTTTTTTAAGTCAACACAGGCCTCGTAAATTTCTTAAGCTATTGAGAAATGTGGGTTGATCTGAATAGATATTTATATCGTTAGTCCTTGCAGCTAAGCTACATTTTCAAAATTATTTTTAGTAAGTATGAAAGTTCATTCTTGAGTTTAGAAATAGCAGTTTGAAAATTCAAGGTCCCCCTTTTTTTTCCTAGACTACCAAGCTCACAAGTCAATAGAACCAGCTGAGCTAACTCCTTCCACCAATGAAGGCCTTTGTCATGCCATTGAAAGATCACACCGAAGCTTAAAAGTGGACCTTGATATGGGACTGTTTTATACTACTATGAAACTATTATTTCCAAGGTCAAGAATGAACTTTGACAATAAGTCCTAAAAAGGAGTCTGGATGAAATATCAACTATACAGCTCGAATGTCAACAGATATAGCTCCATGACAGTTCCATCTGCTGAAGAAGACGAAATGATATGATGGAAAGTGCAATAAAAAATTAGTAAATTTACCACAAGTTGGGTTTGTTTTAACTCATCAAATTGGTATATTATACAGTATATCCAAAACAGCTTCCACCATGATTCAACTTAATGACCACATAAGACTACGAACAGCTATACAACTTTTTTATTTATTGCTCTGCTTATTACATTGGTGATTAACTGATGTTTTATATGAAATTAGCAGCCTTAGTTTGTTAATAAAACTAATACATGCACAAGCTGTTACCAAGGCTCCTCTCACGTCCTCTAAGCTTCTGCAAATGCAACTTTGGGATGTGCACAAAACAAAAACAGGGAGCCACAATGATTACTGGGTAGAATAAAACAATCACAGATTTGGCTTTGAACACAGGTAGGCCCCCCATAGCTGGAGTTGAAACTGTACATGGGTGCTGTAATGACTGGATTACCTCCAGTGGGCTGTGGTCCCAGCCCTCCCCTCCAAAGAACTACCATCTGTGCCATTTAGCAAATCCCAAGGTCCAGCTTTCATTCTCTAAGGCTGCTCTTCATTACATCATCTCAACACACTCACTCACTATGCATGATTGTGGGTGATACATTCACACACACACGTTTAGATTTCTTCTGTTTGCTGCAGTACTCTCCCACACAACTCAAAGGCAGCGAGTCTGCGGCAGTAAATAAGTGTTTAATGTTTGCATTTAACAGTTCAACAGGCAACAAAGATCTTTTGATGAAGTATTTAAGCATATATCACATCACATCAGCCTTTCTAAAGGGCATTTAATAGGCTTGTGCAGTCCTACACCCAACTTCCTGGATCTTGATCTTTACAAAAAGTAAACAGCAAATCGTTTCAGCCTCTCCTGATTGATGCTGTTGTATTGAATGCTTTTTAAGAATTTGATTTTAGACAATAACTGCTCAGAAGTCATGGTTATGTCGGAGGAGTCAAATAACAAGGTTTCCTGTAGTATTTTACTGTACAGTGGAGGCAAGCTGCCTTGCCTGAAATAGAGTCCCTTCACTTATTTTTTGAAGAATTATTTACATACATTTTTAAGAAATACAATACAAACACAGTAAAGGCCACATGTTTACTGACTGAGGTGATTGTTTAAACTGTCATCTTGAAACTAAATTAATAACAAGACAAGTCATAATCTTTCCAATTCAGCCAAGCAGGTTATTGATCAGTCACATCATATGTTCCCTTCATGGTAATAAATCAGAACAAGGCTGCAACTAAAATGGCGCTTATTTTCCTAATTAATCAATCAATTACTTATTTTATTTACTCTAGAAAATGTAAAAAAAATAAATTTGTGAAAAAATAGCCATCACAGTTTTCTTCAAGCTCAAGGTGATTTCTTCAATTTGCTTATTTTGTCTGACCAGCAGTCCGAAACCCAAAACTATTCAGTTGATAATTGATTGATAATTGATTATTCATTAAAATTATCTTTCCACCAAAGGTTCATGGTTCCAGCTTATCAAATGTGAGGCTTTATGCTTTAAGCCAGGAAAATTTAGCCAGGCTCTAACTAGCATTCTGCAAGGTTTGGACAAAGAAAAAGGGGGAAACAGTGTGTATCAGAGAGAGCAAGAAATGTGAGCATGAAAGACTGCAACGTGATAACTGATAGGACATTACATAATGAGCAGTTTAACCCCCCAATAACTGAGGGTGGGCGCCTTGACAGGACTAACTCAATTCAAGTCAAGTGGACTCAAGTCAATAGTCAGAATGCACATCTGTCTTGTTGCCATGCTGCTGTGAGAAGGACACTGCTGTGACTTGAGTGAGTACTGTCCGTATCAGACATGTTCAATTACAAGATGCCTCAAGTTCATGTTATTCTGGCCATTTGAATTTCAGCAGTGCCTGTCACCAGTATGTGCATGTCCACGACCTGAGTGCTGCTTAGTTCCATCTGTTTCTATTTTTAATTTGGAAAGGCATAGTGAAATAAGGAACTAATAACGCAAGTTTCTGTTTTTCAAGATTTGCTTTCTCTCTCTCTCTCTCTCTCTCTCTCATGTGCACTTTCTACTTCCCTTTCTTCTCTCTGTTTCTCTCACTTCTTTTTACTAAATTGCCATTCCTACTTTCAGCTAGGTACAGAGCCTATTAAAAGTACACCAAATAATAAAACAATTTTAATGTATTCACTCTTTTTCAATGTCACACCTAAACCATCGACGGAGTCACATACACATTTAAATGGCAATCATTTGTGTGTTAAATATGCCTGTATGTGGAGGGTACAATCTGTGACAAGGTTACTGAAAACTAAAAATTAGAAAATCAGAAAATTGAAATAAAAAGTCCAAAAATCTAAATTTAAAAAAAAAAAATCAGAGGAAAGATACGAGAACATTTCCAAGGTGCTGACCTTTCCTCAGCATAGTATGGTCAACCATTAAAAAATAGAAATAATACAGAACAGCTGTAAATGTGTAAAAGCTGTAAAGGCGCTACAGGGATCGGTGGCTGAAATGGGAAACAGTGTGCATACTGCAACTGTTGCAATATGCTTTGAGAGGCAAAGAGAGAGCCACTGTTGAAAAAAATCTCACATGATATCTGGATTAATGTTTCCTAGAATGAGAAACTCTGAAACAAAGTGGATGGAGTCTCCACAGTCTGTTGACATCAAATTCAACTTTTTGGTCCTTATACTAAATGCTGTTTGGCGGAAGTCAAACAGCATGCACCAGAAAAAACACACCATTATACAGCTGAAACAATTAATCCACCACAATAAAGGGGAACAGAGCATTCCAAATGGATAGAAAAAATTTGCAAGTCACACACCAGTTTAGAATGTGCTACAAAAAAGTATGAGTAGACAGTTAAGTGTGATCTCATGTGACTCTATCATTTTTCTAGGTACATGGTGAACTTAATTACAGCTTGCATGTATCTGCCCTATCAAGCTTCATTTGGTTCAGACACAGTGGTTTTGAAGTATTATATCCAAGTGTGTAACCTTTCTCTATGAATGGATGTGGGGCTGGAAAGTTACTCACTAGTGAAGTGGAATTAAACTACTGCAGGTCAAAAGATTCAGTCAAGCGCTTATTTTTAGGATCACGTGGACTCAATTGGCCAACCTAGTGGTGACTGCTAGGTCTAACTTATCTAACGTTAAGTGAGCGTTTACTGAACGTTCAAAGTCGTGAAAACAGGGGTGTTTTAAACCCCCCATTTTCACAGGAAGTCTGAGCCTCCTGCCACCGAAAATAATGGATTCATCCTGGAAGGCTATTGATGTAGGGCTTTTCCCTTATGAAAGTAACACCGGCGATTGGTGAGACCGGATGAGAGCGTATCGACCAACCAATCAACCGGATGACTACAGCCCTACAAATTCGGCAGTAGTTCAAGTGCTTGAGTAGATCATGGTTCTTACGATTTGAATTGCTCTCTCTAGATGAACTACCAGTGGAATAAAAGTGCAAAATGTGAAATGCCTTTCTTAAATCTCTTTTCCACAAAAATTAAAATAAAAGTCCAAGCACTTGCAGCCTACTGTAGCAGTGAACCCTTTTAAATATGTCTTTTGGGGAGATTAACTTCCCTCATTCTATAAGGGAATGCTATTAATTCATTATTATCATGCTATTTTTATTGTTATTACCACCAGTTGTATGGATTAAAGAAAAGTAGTTACCAATTTATAAGTCTGGTAAACCATTTTGATAGCCACTGATTCACATGAAATGATTACCTACTTCATATATAAGGACATTTTACAGTCCATTTTGGCGCCTTGAGTCTTCTCTTGATAGCGAGAAAAGGTTCATTAATTTTGTGGCATGATGCAAAAATTGAACAGTCAAATTTAGTGCATACAATTTTGGTATACGGTATGGAATTATGAGACATTCAGGCATTATTCTTTACTCCTATATAACTTGAGTTCTGTTGTTTAATTCTATTTTTGCGATATCATATGCAACAGTCTGTTTGTAACTTGAGAACATCATTCTGGGGAGTCGCTTAGTCTGGTTTTCACAGCTTTAGTAGGCATAACTGGTTTTACTGTTTGGTGAACGGTTTTTCCAGCTGTTGTTGTTGTTCAGCTGATGGTTGCTGTAGTTTGATATGGTAAACTGTGTTTTTGAGCCTACCTGATTTTGTAGTTAGGTAAGGTGTGTTTCTTTTTGATCACCCGTTTCAACTGGTTCACTATGATGGAGGTGAGCTGAGGCAGCGGTCTTCCTTCAAACTGCGACTTCACCTCAAAATCCACCAGGGGGTCCTCCAGGAAGGAGAAGGACCAATGGGAGAAGGGCATGCGGGTGAACTGCAGCCTCAGCCTACCCACTACACGCCTCATCTTAACGAACAGGTAGGCAGACTTCCCAAACACGAGCTCGACGTCGATGGCGAGGTGAAAGCCGCCGTTGTATTCGATGTCCACCTCAAAGTTGAGTTCTTCTGGCACTCCGTCCTCGTTCAAATGTACCGGCTTCATAAGTGTGGCCGTTTTAAAGACCGGCAGAGAATTGCCTAGGGAAATATCCCTGAGACTGAGTCCCTCCAGGAGCCGACCTGCTGTCTTGGTCTGCAGCAGCTCCTCAAACTCCACCTTGATCTTTTTGGTGAGCCAGTGTCTAACAACTGGGGTATCACGGAGCTCTCTGAATAGGAACAAAAATATAGCATTTAGGAAATTGCACGTTTCAGGTTTGGTCGCATCAATGGACTCGCTTTGTGGAGGCGGTGGCGGCTGTTGTTTGGGGCTGCCGCTGTTGACAGCCGCGTCCTGCTGCCTAGTTGAGGCGGCATCTTGCTGTTTAGGTGCAGCAGATGCTGCGCTGTCCTGCTGCTGTTGTCCTGGCTCGGCATGTTTGGTATTTAAGTAATCCTTCAGTGCGTTATCAGGCACTACTTTGACATACTGCACTGCCCTGCCTATGGGCTCAGAGCTCCTCCGGTATATCAGCAAGAACTGTAATATCAACGTAACGACTGCTCCGGAGAACGCAGAGATCAGTATTAAGTAAATCATTTCGAGCAACTGCCCTGACACCGTCTCTGAGTCACAGTGTTCTCATATTTAAAGATTTAGCCGTATTAACAAAGCAAGTTCCACCTGGTCGAGCCCAAAGCTGCCATATCATCTGCTTCTTTCCTGAGCTTCAGACCCTTCACCTGATTGGATAAAACTGGTTGCGTCGTTTTGCGTAATGACGGAGCCAGAAAGTGCTTCTTTCGAGGCGTTCAGGGTATGTCGGATTTACCAAAGTCCTATAGTAAAACCTTAGTTGGCCTTTCAGTAGTACCCAATTGGATATATTATCTGTTATTTGCCGAAAAGTGTGCGATCACAAGCGAACACTGCTACAGATTGTCTCCTATTTTGTCTAATAAAGATAGGATTCACCTCGGTGAAAAGACATTAATGTCGGGCATTCAATCTTTCTTTGATAAAGAGAGCTGAGCACATATTACGAAAACATCAGCTCTTGTATCAAAAACTTTCACGTTTTAATGACATTTGTCTCGTTATAAGTCCATTTTAACAAGACACTATTCCCCTTTTTTCTAACAACATATTATATCTTGTTATATGATAAGCCATCTTTATGCATTAACAATGTATCACGTTAGGACAAGTTGTTCTATGTTAACAATTTACAACTTCTCAACTTCTAAAATCTCATTAAAAAAACAAAAGCAGGTAAATTCTTATAACAAGGAACCCCCGTATGTTACAATGGAAAAAGATCAATTCAGTGCATAAACAGAAGACATTGTAGCCTACATTGTATACAAAAAAATAACAATGACTGGATTATATGGTTTGATAAAGCTTTATTACATGCTTGGGATGAGACATGTAAAGTAAATACACACACACACACACACACACACACACACACACACATATATATATATATATATATATATATATATATATATATATATATATATATAAAATACACACATAAATCTCCTTCTCACCCCCCTCCCATGGGGGTTGGTGGTGTGTCTTCCTCAAGCTCGGGTCCTCTACCAGATGCATGGGAGTTTGGGGGTTCTGCGCAGTATCTTAGCTGTTCCTAGGACTGCGCTCTTCTGGAAAGATACCTCAGATGTTGTACCCGGAATCTGCTGGAGCCATTCTCCCAGTTTGTGGGTCACAGCCCCTAGTGCTCCAATTACCACTGGCACCACTGTTGCCTTTAATCCCCACATCTTTTCTAGCTCCTCTTTCAGCCATTGGTTTTTTTCGATCTTCTCGTGTTCCTTCTTATTGATGTTGCTGTCGCTTGGGATCGCTACGTCTATCACTACTGCCTTCTTCTGTTGTTTGTCGATCAACACGATGACCGGTTGGTTAGCCGTCACCAGTTTGTTAGTCTGGATCTGGAAGTCCCACAGGATCTTGGCTTGGTCATTCTCAACCACCTTAGGAGGTGTCTTCCATTGTGACCTTGGGACCTCCAACCCATACTCAGTGCAGATGTTCCTGTACACTATGCCAGCTACTTGGTTATGGCGTTCCATGTACGCTGTTCCTGCCTGCATCTTACACCCTGCTACTATGTGCTGTACTGTCTCAGGACCATCTTTTGCACACACACACACACACGAGACACACACACACACACACACACATATATATGACAGCCATTCCATTCCAGTGTCCAAGCACAAGCACACTTAATGAGGTACTGATTAGGTGATCACCTGAACCAAATCTTATTTAAGTATAAAAACCACTGCTGTGGTCATCAGTATCCTCTATAGGACCAGCTGGATGGCAAAAACAGTGCTAGTAGTACTTCAAAAGTAATTGGAATCAAAAAATAACTATTGACCATGCCAGAAGAAAAGTTTTGAGTGAGGAAAAGAAGGGCTCTTAGGGGCAGGGCTCAAGTCGTTTAAAGCTAGAAAAAAGCCTTTCATCAATGAGAAGAAAAGAAGAGCCAGGCTGAGGTTTGCAAAAGACCATAAGGATTGGACCATAGAGGACTGGAGTAAGGTCATCTTCTGTGATGAGTCCAATTTTCAGCTTTGCCCAACACCTGGTTGTCTAATGGTTAGACGGAGACCTGGAGAGGCCTACAAGCCACAGTGTCTCGCACCCACTGTGAAATTTGGTGGAGGATCGGTGATGATCTGGGGGTACTTCAGCGAGGCTGGAATCGGGCAGATGTGTCTTTGCGAGGGACGCATGAATCAAGCCACATACAAGGTTATCCTGGAAGAAAACTTGCTTCCTTCTGCTCTGACAATGTCCCCCAACTCTGAGGATTGGTTTTTCCAGCAGGACAATGCTCCATGCCACACAGCTAGGTCAATCAAGGTGTGGATGAAGGACCACCAGATCAAGACCCTGCCCTGGCCAGACCAATCTCCAGACCTGAACCCCATTGAAAACCTCTGGAATGTGATCAAGAGGAAGATTGAGGGTCACAAGCCATCAAACAAAGCTAAGCAGCCTGAATTTTTGTGCCAGGAGTGGAATAAAGTCACCCAACAGCAGTGTGAAAGACTGGCGGAGAGCATGCCAAGACAATGAAAGCTGTGATTGAAAATCAGGGTTATTCCACCAAATTTTGATTTCTGAACTCTTCCTTAGTTAAAACATTAGTATTGTGTTATTTAAAAAAAGAATATGGACTTGTTTTCTTTGCATTATTTGAGGTCAGAAAATACTGCATTTTGCTTTTTTGTTATTTTGACCATTTTTCATTTTCTGCAAATAAATGCTCTAAAGGACAATATTTTATTTGTAATTTGGGAAAAATGTTTTCAGTAGTTTATAAAATAAAACAAAAATGTTCATTTTTACATTCATTTACTAAAACACATACCTATAAATAGTAAAATCAGAGAAACACACACGCTGATAAAAGGGATGTTGGGTACTCTTGAGTAGTTCCATTTCCCACGTAGTAAACAGTAATCACTTTTTACTGATTTATAGTAGTAAAACACTTTATTGAGAAGAAAACACTTGTGGACATGAAGTTTTTGAAATGTCCACAAGTGCTTGTTTTTTTGTTTTTTTTTAGATTAGTTCTGGATTATAACAATTGTCAGTGGGTATTCTATGCTGTCTGACAGGACTTCATCATTTGTCTATACTGAATCAGTCATTCAAACATTCACAGTCTAGGTTAGCAAGAGTATATGAACCCCTTGACTAATGACATCAACAAATGCTAACTGATGTCAGGGGTTAGCAAGCCTCAAGTCCAATCAGTGAAACAAGATTGGAGGGGTGGGTTAGAGCTACTTTGAATTATAAAAAACACTGACATATTTTGAGTTTGCTATTCAAAAGAGGAATCGGCTGATGTGAGCCATACCTTGCAAAAAATCTAAGAAGATTTACGATCAAGAATTGTTGAATTGCATAAAGCTTGTAGTTATAAAGTCATCTCAAAGAGTTTACATATTTATCAGTCCATAGTAAGATAAACTGTCTATAAATGGAGATGATTTAGTACTATGCCTACTCTCCCTAGAGGTGAGCACTCAGCTAAGATGACTTCAAAAGCACAATGCAGAATGTTCAATAAGGCAAAAAAGAACCTCGGAGTATAGCTTAAGGCTTAAGGCCCGGGCTCTGACGGGGCGACTCCAAAACGTGGATTTTCTTTGTTTGAAGTCACTCTGTACAAGATTTACTTCCATGTTTGGGGTCAGTGTCCTGCTGCATCACCCAACTGTTACTGAGCTTCAGCTGACGGACAACCACCCTGACATTATCCCGTAAGATGCCTTGATAAACCTGCAAATTCATTTTCCCCTCGATGATGGCGAGCTGTCCAGGCCCAGAGGCAGAAAAATAGCCTCAAATCATGAGACGCTCCCTCCACACCCCCGCAGCCAGCTATGAAGTCCCTGAGGTCTGGACCTCGGTAAATTCTTCTCCACTCAGGCTGATGTTTTGCGTTATATGTGTGTGTGGATGAACATGATTTTGTTGTGTGAACAAAGGTGTTTAGACATCAGTATAAATCTTGCTGCTGACGGATCTATTAGGCTTACAAACAGTTAACAAATCAGAGCAAAGTCTCTGTAGGCCCTATGTTCATATCAGTCCACCAAATAAAAATGATTTTAGCCAATTAGAACTTATTCCTAAGTGATAAGTGACCTTGTTTCTGTCATATGATTGTCAGAGGGAACAACAGAGTACCAGCATTGAGTAACATGTTAGTTTCTATTAACTAGTGTCCTTCTTTTTTTGGAAACCACAATATGGTCACCTTGAAAAGTGTGCGTCAACAAAATTAACATTATCTGTGCACTTATGTCCAACAAATCCTTTTATTATTTGGTTATTATTAGTTATTATGCGTTGCTACAGTTTATCAACTAATTTACTGTACTCAAGAATATCTAGCTAAGATTGGCAGGCTAACGTCACCTGGGGCCACTGTCTTTTTTTTTAACCCATTTGTGTCCATAACAGAAACATCTTTGCACACAAGAACAGACTAACCTACTGATTTCACAGGAATGATTCAAAATACCTTAAGGAGTGCTTAATTTTCTAAATCAGGAGGTCCTGGAACATAGTTATGGTGAGGGGTCAGGGGAGAGAAAAGTCATGGAATGCATCAAAAAATCCACCGTGCCTAGAGTACATTGGCCTTGGTGCTAGCTGTTAAAACTAAACAAAACTGTCTTCACAAACACATTATTTGCTGTATTTACATTTAATAGTCAGAGCATTCACAGTAACCACTCAAAGTCAGCAGGGGAAGGCGCAAAGAAACAGCTGTTTAATGCTTGCAGCTCTCCATCTCTCTCTCTCTCTCGTTGACTGTCCCTTCACTTCCCTGTTGTCTCCCTTCTGTCTTTGGATTGCTACATGGAATTAGGGCTGAAATTTGTATTTAATACAACAAAAAGCAAGCAGGCTAAGAAACGGTTCTAAGAGACGTATTCTGTCTGTCTATCAATCTCCCTGGCTCTGTTTTAGCAGGGCACCTACACAGAAACAATGCTGTCCCAGGTTCTGAAACAACAGCTAAACAATAATCACATGTATCTTGGCCAATCATTTTTTTATTGCTATTTTTTTCTATAAGATAGAAGCACAAACACCTGTTTAGCTCTGGGGCTTAGAGTAATCATATGCCAAAATGTTTAGATAATTAAATTAAATGTTATTATTAATTAAATGTTAAATTAAATGTTGCGCCAAGAAAGAAGGGATTTTATTTTAGCCTATAGTTTTGGTACATAATAGCCTATTAGAAAACATTATTTATGAGAACTAATAATGTTTTGTAATAGGCTATTACATAGTGCTGCTTGTTCTTCCCAAACAATTCAACCTTAGTTTCATCAGTCCACAAAACTTTTTCCCAGTAGCATTGTGGGGTGTCAAGGTGCTCTTTGGCAAACTTCATGTGTGCAGTGATGTTTGTTTGGAGAGCAGTGGCATGGTGATGGTGTCCTGCCTGCCTGCCATGCACTATGATTTGCATGTGGTAGACTTAAAAGAGATGTTAACCCAATGGAGATGCTCTGGAATGACCTTAAGAGAGCTGTTCATACCAGACATCCTAGGAAAATTGCTGCGCTGAAGCATTTCTGTAGGAAGAATGATGCAAAATTCCTTCTGAGCTTTTTGCAGGCCTGATCCACAGCTACTGGAAGCTCTTGTTTGAGGTTATTGCTGCCAGAGGAGGTTTGAACAGTTATTAAATCCAAGGGTTTACTTAGCTTTTGCACCAGTGCTTCGAATGTTTAATGGGTGTGTTCAATAAAGACATGAAAGATTATAATTGTTTGTTTCTTATTTGCTTAGGCACATTATGTTTTTCTATTCTTGTGACCTGTTTGTGGCCAATTAATGCAGAAAACCAGATACCAAATACCTTTTCTTGCCACTGTATTATAAAATAATAGTCATGATATATAAATCAAAATAGGCTACATAAAGAAATAAAATGACAAAACATATAGTACAATTATTTATGGGGTTTACTTATATCACACCAAAAAACTAGACTATTATTAAACAACCCTGTAGAAATTGTTTAAATGATTTATGTCATTAATTTTCAACACACTTAAAAAGATTTTGGGCAGTGTCAAAATGTCCCTACCCCTTGAATCAATAGATATACACATACACATCTCGAATCAAATTCACTTGATTTAAATCATAAAGTTATTTATCCCATGTAAATTACACCTTTTCCTAACTTGTTATGTATAAGGGAGATTTAAGGCATAATACTAAAGGGCAAATAAAAACTAAACCACATAGGGCAATAAATAGAAACGAATGCATTTCTCTCTGTGGGTTGAATTTTCTTAAGTCTTTTACAAATCTAAATAAAAAGTATTTTCCATTTGGACATCCTGTGAAGCAAAGTCCTGGTGTGTTAACATTTTCTTAAGGGCTTATTCATTTGCAGTAAAACTTGTGAATTGATTTGAGTAGGTTCGAGTGTCCCTACACAACATGGACATACAGTAAAACATTAAACAGGCCACACCTTCGACTTTGTTCAGACGTCACATGTCACCTCCACCCCAGCCGGGCAAAATGACACCTTTGATCCAACATTTACTAGGAGACACTGACCGCTGCATGGAGTAGCTTGAGGTCTGAACAACTGTCATCTTAAAGGAAAATGATGACAATATAATTCCCACCATTACCGCAGTGATAGTGGGCACAAGCACTGCACTGGCAACATTTTTACAGTCAAACGTAGAAGTGGGCAGAGGGAAATTCAACCTTAACATACAAATAACAGTCAACAGTATTTGGAGGCAGTGATATACACAAACTTTAAGGGACAGGCAAATATGAAAAGGGGCATGTCTTTTGCAGTTACTGGGGCGAAGGAATGTGCACTTAGGCTTCAAAGGTGCCTCTCTGGTGTGATATTAGGACAAAAATATAGTAGTGATATAGTTTTAAGTATCAACATTCATATTGATTATGACTGATTCAACTGTAACCTGGCTGCACATGTTTTCTGGCTTTGCCTTGTTTTTTTCTGAGGTTTCTGAGGTGTTTCCTTGACAGTCCAGCAGAGATCCCTAGTTTTATCTTCTTTTCCCCAGTTGAAACTGATGCCTATTGTCTCCTCTGAACATTCAGTTCCCTCGACTGAGTTCAGCTGTGACAGGATTGTATTGCTGTTTTATGCCTGTTCCTGCTTATGAGAGTACAGTATCTAGCTAGGATGCTGACTCCTTTGCTTCCATATATGAAGGAAATCATCTGCCTGCATGCCTAGTGTATGCTTTTAGAGCATGTTACCAGACTGTGATTTTGCAGTTGAGACAACTTGGTCCAAATCTGACCTGGTGGAGGATAAAGTTGGAGCTTATCTGTTAAAGTTTTGGGCTGACATTTCAAGTTAGGAGGCCATGTTTCCTTAGGTTTTATCTATTACACGGCCTGACTGACAAACTTTCTTCTAGTGTTCCACACGGGCCTCAGTCCATGCTACACTTCCCACTCTCTTACAGAAGCTGTTGCTCCTTGTCCATCACAGTCTGATGGTTTCTTGGAGGCTGAGCAATCTTTTTGATGTGACTGCAAGTTTCGGCACGTTCCTGAGAGGTCCCTGTTCAATACAAACACATCAGTCTAATTTAGTTTTGTCCCATCAGTCCAACTTCTCAGTTTCTCAATACACTAGAAGGCATGGATTTGGCTCCAGGGCTTCATTATTTTCCACATATGTTGCAAATGAGCTTGGTGGTACATGAAGGCACCTGAACCTTTCCATAGCATTATGGATGTTTCATATATTTCATGGATATTTCATTTTTTTTCTTTTTTTTCTTTTCTTTTTGTATTTATTTTTTAGATTTTGTTAATATTTTTTACTTTCTTTTGTCTCACATTTATTTTCATTATTTCATCTAATTGTATGTATTTGTTTATTTCATTTTATTTATTTTTTATTTCATTTTTCACCCTTTTTCATCATGGATTCTTCTCTCAAGTGCAATTATTTTCCTACTGTTTGCATGATGTGTCCTTTTAAATGAGATCTCATTGCTGTAATAGATGCTCTGGTCAAGGCTTCACACTGTAATGTGTCAGCAGTGTTTCACCACTGTAATGTATCTCTCATATGCGACTACAGTTGCAAATTAGCTGTGTAGAGCTAATTTAGTGACACGTGTCAATAAATGGGCCCTGTCCTCTCTAAATTAGCAAAAGACATTTTGAATCCTCTCATCTCATGGATTTTTTCCTTCCCTCATCATGACAAACATTTTTCTCAGTTTTAAACTTGAATATAGCCATATACACCTCTTGCTTTATGACAGACAAACTAAATTAAAGAGTATAGAAACTTTCCATCAGAAGAGAGCTTACTAACTTCCATGACAAGTTATGATAATATGGCACACAAACCCTTAGAGGGACAGAGCCACCGCTAGTGAAAGTGAAAGAAGAAACATACACAAACTAATTAGCAAAATATTCAAAAACTGCAGTAATAGTACAGCTAACAGAAAATCTAGATTGACTTGGTCATGGTGATGGTAGTGATGAAGATTCTTCTCCTTTCATTCAGTAGCAGTAGGTGTTAGTGGCATCATTATGTTGCCACCTTCATCCCAGTTTGTATGTGAGTTTCAGTTGGTTCTGTGTGACATTTTCAGTGAAGTCTGTGTGTGTGTGTGTGTGTGTGTGTGTGTGTGTGTGTGTGTGTGTGTGTGTGTGTGTGTGTTTGTGTGTGTGTGTGTGTGTGTGTGTGTGTGTATGTGCATGTTTGGATTACTACCTATGCAGCTTTCTTGTAGATATCCATGATGGTAAAATATAACATCATATCAGGTCTTTTCCTCTCTCTCTCTTTATTTCTTCAATTTATTTACTTTTGCCTTAATGCACTGTACTGCAGGTAAGTAAATTTGCAAACTGGAAACACGTTAACATGAATTTCTATGGACATGTGCCTGAACAAAACTAGATTTATCTAAAAGTGAGATTTTTACAAAATGTTATGATAAGGCTGGTGTTCAGTAATTTTTTAATTGTCTTAAAATCCCACTAAAAGACCAAAACAGATTATACGTCTGTCAATACTTTCCAACTTCCCTACTCTGTCTGTGACACTCAGCCCCAAGCCCATTTGTTCCTACTGGAGACGTATATCTTGTAATCATATAGTTTAGTTTATACATAGTTTATAGGTTATTTATAATTTTCTTTATGAATTTATCTGCAAATTATTATCTCAATTAAGGATTTGGTCTATAAAACATAAGAAAACTGTGAAAAATGTCCTATAATAATCCTATATCATCCTAATCATCTTGTAATATCCTATAATACAAGATGATGTTATCAAATGTCCATAATCAGTCCAAAACCCAAATATATTCAATTTGCTATGTAAAATTGAGGCTCAAAACAATCAGTTTTGATCCAGTCCACTAGTTCTTATGTATGCTGATAAAGGCAACCACACAGTGGATACAGAGAACTTTCACCACTGTGTGAATGTCAGGCACTTTGGTTTGGTGTGGAATCAAGGTGCAGCTGAGTAACCACAGCACACCATGTCTAGCTGATTATACTTCCTACACATTGATCATAATCCTGTCAGAATAGTGTTTTTACAGTCATCACCTAGAGGCCTTTTGGAGCATGGCACCACTCAGTACTCGACCCCAACCTCAAGATTCAAAATGTGATGTTTTCTACATGTAACACATATTTGATTGTGATGGTTAATTATGCAGCATTTGCATTATAAAAATGATCTATCTAAGAATTAGCGAATTAATGACTCAAATGATTACTGTATTATTTCATTTCCTATCACTAGTGCTGACTAAAAGCATAAAATCCACCAATTATGTCATTTAGGGAGACAAATTTAGTTAGGTTAGGGATGGGACTGTTCTAAAGACTGACACTTTTATTGTAAAGTTTTTATTTACAGGTAGTCTTATAACATTGATGGTGCTAATGAAACTTTCGTAACAAAGAGAAGGAAGTTGTCGTGCCACAAACTGAACTACAGGTGGCACCAGATACAAGATATGGCCAAAAGTATGTGAACAATTGCACATTACACTCTGAATCAAAGTGGTAAGGTTAAAACATTTTTAAATGCTGGTGTGAGAGTTCCTGCTACCTGTTCATGGGCCATATGTCATTGTATATGTTTATTGTATCATAACAGCTTTTGTGAAGGGGAACTGTCTTGACAAAAATGGGAAAATATGAAAATGTCAAGCATGGTTTAAAGCTGCACTGATCAATATTTTTATCTTAACTATGTAAAGGACTAATGAGGCACTAGGAGGTATGCATAGTGGCAAACCCACAGAGAATAATCACCTTGCTGTCTGCTGGGCCCCAAGCTTTTAGCCATTTTTAGCACATTGTTTTGGTTTTACTGCATGTAACTTTATTGTTTGGTTAAGTCTTATTGCCCTCATCTTGTTGTCAGCAAAAAGGTTTTGATAAACCAACTGTACACAAAGTTAGCAACTAGCTGGTGAATACAGTGGAGCATTTAGCAGCTAAAGAGACAGATATTTTTCTGAACAGTTGGTGGAAATCAAAAACAGAGCTAAAATATATAAATATTGGACTTCTATTTGTCAGGTGGACAGAAACAATTCTAAATAAATGCTAATGTTGCTTACAGTTTGTCCAGCTACGCTTAAATGGCCAAAAATCAATGAATGCTATTTGACTACTACAAGAAAGTGATAGGCTACTTACTGAGCTATTTACTGAAAACATTTTGTTAACATTCAGTTTGAATCCGCCAGCACATGCTCACACCTTTATAATTTGATTATCAATAAAAAAAATAACTTCTTATTGTTGTCTGACTATTTCATCGTGAATTTACAGCAAGTAGCCTATAGTTCATATACTTTCCCAAGTTTTAGCCTATTAGCGACTCCCGAAAAGAAGAGTTAGAATTTACGTGGGGATCTGGAAGGCAGCATTGATCCTGGTACCTTTTCATCAATGAGGCTTTTCATTTGTGTGAGCCGCCGCTGGGCTGGCATTAGCGCCTTCTCTTACCTCAGAGTGGAAAATTACTCTTTTTTAGTCTTTAACTTTATACAGAGAGTTATATTTCATCCTGATATTGCATTTCCCTGCATGGGAGACGTCACAGCTTCAAAAATGAGCAGTTTGCGGGCGTGTAAGGAACCATGTGGTAAGTAAAGTACCCTGTTATATATAGAGAGATCGTCCATATTATTGTACTCGTATGTATGTAACAATATTAACGGTTTTATTGAAAACCGCTCGTCATTTGTTTTACATCGTCGTAATTAACACTGTAAACTCTAACTTTGAGACCTTCTAAATTAATCTTATCATTTGTCATGTCTTATTATTGTGTTTGTTTTGAAAACCAAACACATTTTTACCATTTAAAATGTTTGATTTTATAGGATTTAGCTTGATAGAACATTTTTAATTCGTTTAAACTCTTTTTCGGACCGTTAGTTTGCGGAACAGCAAGTGTTTCCTGGTTAGCCATCTGTAACCACAACCAAGAAACTTTCCACAATTTAAAAATTCCTTCACTCTAATAATGGAAAAACCGTTACCCTTTATCAGTAATATTTGTTACCCAGTAAACCTATTTATAAATATGTGACCTTCATATCCTGTGATACTGAATATGAGCAGTAACGGTATAACAAAAAAGGGGGTAATGTCTTCCAGGGATCAGAATGCAGTTTGTCTTTTGCCTCATTCATATGAATGTTTAGTTAGTATGCCGAAGCCTGCCTTACCTCTAAAAATCGCATTTTACTTTGAACCAACTACAATAATCTGTAATAGATTTAAGCAAATTATGAAATAGCGTAATATGACACCTTTTATAGAGGTTTACAAGCTGTAACTAATGGTTTTATTAATGGTTAATGGATCATTAACTATTTTTTTTTAAGCTGTTAATAAGAATAACATTTAGGTTGCCAGGTTGTGAAAAATCCCTTTGCCTGGTGATTATCCTCCTCCGCTGTGACATTTTGTGTTGTAATAACCTTTTATAAACTGATAAACTAAGTACCTACAATAAAAGACAAAGCGAGTGTCACAATGGTGGAGGACAAATAAAGGGATTTTACACAACCTGGAAACCATACCATGGGCAGGATTCTACAAATACTGAGATCAAAATTGCAAATTTCTCCCCAGCACAACTCAACTCACTAAAGAATATTTTGACTAGTCATCAAATAACTTTGTCACTAAAATTTTTGAGGCAAATTAACTTAATTTGTACAAATGTACCAATGGAGCATTTTGAAGTGCCAGTCAATGTACCTGTACAGACATTAGCTGTTTATACTGACTGTGAGTGTGTGTAAAAATGTGTTTAGTCAACTTGTTTCAAAACCTTCTCTATACTGCCAATTGTGGTGGAGAATACAAAATCCCTCTGTCTCTCTTTAATTTACCCTTTGCTTACAAACTGTAAAATTTTGAGATATTTAATCTTAAAACTAAATATCCTAAATTTTACATATGTATATGATCAGCGAGTGTGAATTCCTCCTAATGTCATTGATCACCGAGATTAGCTACAGGCCTGCTGGCAACCCAAACATTGTTCTTCTTAATGACTTATAACGATAAAGAATCAGGAAATTACTTATTAACCATTAATAAAGCCATTAGTTATAACTTTTAACAAAATCATTTATAAAGGATGCGTTATTATTCTCTCCTCAACACACAGAAGAGTTGAGGAGGGGAGGCATTGTCTACATATGATTCAGTGATTCATATGATTGATATGAAGTAACACAGATATGAACATATGATTTTACACCACTTTCTATTTGATTCTTATTTTCACTGACAATCGTTAACAAAAGAAGCTCTTACACTCACTCTCCAATGATGTCCATTTGTTTTTGATAGGAGCCAAATTTGTTGGTTCTGTAGTAAACTTAAGTAAACTGTAGGTCTTCTACAGCTGAAGAGCTTCTCTTTTACATTGGATTCTACACTCACCATCATGTACACATAAAAGAAATTTAGCTTTCCAATACCTGCTGTCTCAGCTCACAACATGATCTCATGGCATGTGTACATGTACTGTTAACACTCAGCTATATAATATCCTCTAGATTCAAGTGTAACCAGCTTTGTTTTTCCTGCCTGTAGTTACCTAAACCACTTTCACACACACACTGTATAATGATAATATACAGAGTGTATTATGAACGTGTGTTTAGTCACACTGTAGTTTACCGGCTGTTTATCTGCTATCCTATATGATCCAAGTAAACACTGTAGTTCCTTTTACAAATAATAAACTGTAATTTATCGCAGATCTTGAGTGAATCCATAAGCTTAAACCAGGATGTGGAGTTTTAGCTCATTTAACAGCGGTCACAGCAGTGTTTAAACTGGATGGTTCAAAATGGTTCAGTTGTAACTATAGAAATTGGTCGTAAATTTCTTGAATGTCTTTTCTTTATTTGGAAACCATATGTAAAGGTTAATGCAATATCATTATTATCAAGTAACTAAGATTGAGAGGAGAGGAATTAATGGTAGAGTAAGCTAAGGTACCACCAATATCTGTTTATGTATTGTAAACCAATATTAAATTTGTGATAGGTTTATAGTAATTTTATACCACTATAGTTCTTTTTCTTTCGTACCAAAAATGAGCAATGTCAGAGCTACATAAAACCACAAATATGTGACAGTGGTCCTAGTGATCCAGTTTGATGTCACTTTTGTAGATTTTGGAGCAAACATTGTGATCAGTTTGGACAGTAAGATTAATCATTAACTTACCGAACATCACCTGTTTTAACACATCCTGGTAGACAAGTTGCTAGTGCTGTTGGCAATAAGAAAAGAAAAAAAATTCCGTATCCAGCCCTCATTAACTCTACGCTCATGTTTCAACCTTGACGCTTCACCTTTCCTGCACAGTGTCTGGAAAGTGTTGAACTTGGCTTAAATAGCTTTGTACCTTTATGTCTAGAGGTTGACCAATATGTAAGAAGGTAGTACTAATACAGATGTGTTTTGTTTAAAGTTGATCTGACAAATGAAACTTGAAATTCTTTTCTGTAGGCTATGTTTTGCGAAATCTTTCTCTGATATTTCTGTCTCCATCTCAATACAATAGAGGCAAATTGAGTTTTATTTGTGGCGCAAAGATTTAAACCGCAGTATCTGTTTTTGCATACTGTGGATAATCTACAGAAGACACTGTCAACTGATCTCATAGGGACTATTACTTTGGTAGAAAGTAGTTCCAATGAAACCTGTTCACAGTGTGTTCTGGGGATTCTCCAGAGGGGATATTTTTCCTTGAAAGGGATGTTGCTCAAACAGAAACAAAAACATTTAATGCCCTATCGATTTAGGGGGAGTTATTGTACATGTTGGAAGTATTTCTTGATAAACCACAGTATTTCCATCCACCCAGCATGTCTGTGCAACGTCTTTGACTGTATCAGAGGTTGCCAGACATGGTCAGTGAGCACAGGTTTAGGTACCAAACCTGGCAACCTCACTGTTGACCACAAGTATTGCACACAGTTACTGCACCTTGCTACTGTCCAGCACGTAACTCCCACTAAAACCGAAAATCATCATGTTTACATTTCTGTTTAGGTACAGGTTGAACAAGCAAACCATGATGTGTTAATTAGTAAGTTTTAGAGGTGTTAGTGGGTATATTTTTGAACTTTGGTCAGTGTCAGAGTAGCTATTTGGCTCTGCTTCCAGTCTTAATGCTAAGCTAGGCTAATCAAATTATGACCTCTACTCTGAACTTTACACACAGAGAGAAGATTGGTATCAAATTTCTTATCTAACTCTCAGAACGAAAGCAAATAAGAAGACCAGTTTTTACATTCAGTTGTAAAGATAATCTGAGATGCTACAGTACATTAAGCTGTTAAAATGATGGTTTTATGTGAATCTGATCAAGGAGAACCATCAACTTTAATTGGCTGATATGTCATTTAAAGGCATTAATATACCAATCTAATTCTGTGCAGCGTAATGAATATGCACAAACGCACATTGAAAGACACATTTACCACCTTCTGTCAGATACCACGTTACACATGTAACAGAGAATTGTACAAAGTGTGTGTATGTAGCTGTTCTCAGTCTAGACTTCACTGTGGCCTGAGTCAGGTATTGGCATGCCATTCACCTCCATTCATGTGTAGAAGCAAACCCATGACAAAGCAAACAGGCTGCTAAACAGGCTGCTTAGAAACCATGCTTTATCTTTTCATGGGTGGTCAAAATGAAGAAAAGCTGGGTTCACCTGCATGGAATTATGGCCCTAAGCAATGTATTATGATGTGGTTTATATTTCATCTCTTGAACTTTATCCAGAGCATGCAGTTACATGCCCCTGCATTCCCAGAGAGGGAGAAACAATGCTCAACTGATCTGGTGTTCAACTTACACTTGATAATTGGGTGACTGGCTGTAAGTCCTAATACTTAATGCACTGTAGTTAAAGGGGAATACCACCCGGGGATGCATTGTTAAGTTATGTACTGGTAGTTTTCATGTTCAACAGAGTAACTAGATATCACCTACATTTTACATTACTACATCATTTTATAAAAAAATTCAATAACTTTTTAGGTTGATTTTCTATCCTCCAGGCAGCCATTACTTTATGTTCATTTCAGTATTATGCTACTAGATTCAATTTGAAGAAACTGAAATCTTGCTTGAGATAGATAACCATCGCATTGAGCAGCCTTTACATATTTGTGATGTGGTAATACTGTTGCAAGCATGGACATTTTTGGAAAATCTTTTTGGTGTTTTCAACAATTTTTGGATTAAAGAGTCTGCTGCTTTTCTCCTGCAAAAAAAAAGTACTGTTCTTCAGATAAAGCCTTGACTTATGGGTTGTTATATATGGAATTTTTCATAATTTTGTGACATTTAATAGACCTATTAATTAATTAATAGAGACATTATCAACCTTTTAATCAATAATTAAAATATTCATTTGTTGCAACCCTAAAGTTTTTATCTTTGCTTCTATTTACAAAGAACTGCAATCGCTGGCACTGTGCCAGAATTCCAGCGTGGGGCCAGGGCCATTTTACATTTGAAAATAGCTAATTATATGCTATATATGTATGTTTACAGCCGTAACAAACCCTGTTTTTTGTATTAATAAAGTATTTCATCAATAGAAATCTTTGTTTATACTGTGGCTCAGCAAAGTATCAGCTCAGTAATGCACATGACTATGCTATTTTGAAAAAGCATTGCAATAAATAGGCTATTTGTTTTGTTTTCATATCATCATCGCAATCGTTTAACAACAGTAGGCCTATTATGCTGCAACGCTGTTTAGAGATCAACAGAGGAGCGAGCATTTGAAAATTTTGAAAGATAGCTATATTGAATATTCTTTATGGCTTTGAAAGTTGTGCTTGGATTTGGATACAATTACCAGACTACAATTTCCGACTCAGGAGAAGGTGAGTAACTAAAGCATTTTTCCGCATTTTTTGGACCTTTCCAGTTAACGTGAAGATTCATCTTTAGAAATGATTAGATCTGGTGTTCTTGCCGTTCTGAAACTAGTCGCAATATGTTCCACAGTCATCATCCATCTGGCTTGTAGCCTACAGCTCTCTAGGCTATGCTTATAACAACAAAGTATCTCTAATATTTAGGGCCCAACCAATAATGGATTTTTGGGGCCAATGCCGATACCGATTTAAGAAGTAAAAAATTCTGATATTGATATATCGGCCAATATTGTATTTTGAACATTATATACATACATTATATGTTAGAGTTATATTGAAACAAACTAGTTAGCAACTTACCGAGAAGACTCCGCTTGATTTGGCACCACTGTCTGCCTACTTGAAATTGGACACAAAAGTGCAGCTCTTGGACCATAAAAGTCCGCCATGGTGGATTTTCCGCTAGTTTAGCTAATTTTTTTTAAAAACACATTTTTGACATCTTTTCCTAAACCATAGGTCCAATGGCTACCAAACTGTCTGTGAATCATTATTGGACCAAGCTTATCAAGAGATACATAAAACTTGCTGGTATCTGATTTAGTTTTCAAGTTTTTTATTGACCAATAAACTTCACATGGGGCGGGGCTTAGCAGGAAAATGGCCATAACGCATTAACAATTTCTCCAATCATCATAAATCTGGGAACATATCTTCAGGCTGTGTTTGGGAATAGGTCTACCAAAGCATTTTGAGCGTGACCCATAGGCTGCAACCAAACCCAGTGGACAGAATTTCACCAATTAAGGTGTGCATGCTCTGGGGGCAAGTATTAACCATTATCTGAAGTAAAATATTGATTGGTACAAATGCGCATTTATTGAAATGCTTCAGGCTTTGTGATGATGAAACAAGTCTGTAATCGTAGCCACTCCTTCTTTAAATAGAATTAAACTAGCTGAAGTGACTTTGCTCAGCTTTGCAAAGCCTGAAACCTGCTCATTGCTGCTCACAGCTTTAATTTTGGCTGATTGAGCTGTGCGTAAGATCCCTTGTGTATTTTTCCAATCAATGAGATTGTAGTGATTTCCAGTACTGAAGGCAGTGCTGAGTTCCAGAACTAAAATAATTTAAAATGATTTCTATTACAGCTGACTCTGAGATCATTTATAACTTTAAAATTAGGTGTTACAATACCATGCCTTGCTCTGAAACCCGACTGAAATGGTGATATGCTTTGGAAAATGGTGAGAGATATGATGATATCAAGTAAAGGCAATTTATTGTTAATTTGCTAAAAATACAAGGTTAATGGTATGATAAGTAATTTACAGATCTCTGTCACTAGCCCACAAGACTTGTAGTGTGAAATTTCTAAAGATATATGTGCAAAAATTTTATCGCACAAAAACTATAAGAGGGTAATTTGAAACAAAAATTAAAAATGGATGTTCAGCATGGCTTGTGTTTCACATGAATTATTGATTCCATGATCAAATACTCAATAACTAGTTACTTTCTAAAAATAGAGAAACTGAACACAAGATGAAACCAAAGTGCAACATGTCAACATTTCCTAGTAGTCCTGTGTGGGCTGGTCTACAGAAGCTGTGGTGATGGGGATTTACCATTCATTTTCCATGTAATGGATTACAGTGGCTGTCACCTCCTGTGGTCTCTGCTTTAAAAAAGAACAAGTGAAACAGAACTGTTTAAATACACACAATAAATCATAATGAAATGTAGAGTGCAATATCATAGAATGGAGAATTACTACTTTGACATATTAGACCTGCAGTATATTGTGGATTGACCACTCACTCCTCTCTTTTGATAAGGCTCATGATAATGATTTAGGAAAATCCCTGGAATGTAACAAAGATTTCTCTTTAATGTCATTCTTTACAGATCTTTCACATTTTTTCCATATGTATTCTTTGTTTTATTTTCTTATTTTGTGTGTATACTGCTTAGGTGTTTTTGCACTCACAGGTTTTGACGTCGGACATTGTACAGGGGAGTTTAAATGTGTGCATGTGTTTGAAGAAGCATTCTAGTGATGCGCATGTGCCTCCATAGTTCAGTGTCTTTGTCGTCATGAGTGCTCATGTATGTGGGAGGCCTGTAGGAGTTTCTGATAACTGCAAATTTAGGAATTACAAAAATAATGATCATATTCACCTTAATCATTGTAATCTTTAATTACTGTATTTAGAACACTGGATGCTGATACTTCCATTTTTTAAAAAGGCTATGTAATTTCCTAAAACAGCTGCAGTTGTTAGCAAACATTACTTGAACAGGAGTCAGTAGTGCATTTGTTATGGACAATTTCAGCAGATTAATCCACATTAGGTGCTCTAGTGAATATTTCTGGCTCACTGATGTTTTTACTAGTTTCTCTATGTCTGTGTATATCAGACAATACGTGTTAGTAGGATCAATTCACTGTTGGTTTGTGCCTGAACATAGGATATGTTGACAATAAGAAATACAGAATATTACCATACTTAAAGGTACACTCTGGAGTTTGTGACCACTAGTGGGGCTATGAAGCAATGTTTCAGTGAACAGGTTTGATTCACCTGAGCAGTACACAGTATTTTACCTTACACTAGGAATCTATTAAAAATATTCCTTGAAAAAAATGTTAGGTACACTGTTCAGGAATGAAAAAATAAACAGAAAGAGAAATCCACAGAAGAAAAAGTAGTGTTATTGTATGCAACTGGTCATACTATACATGTATGAGACTGTAAGTATTCGGCCATAATTCACACTGTGTATTAATTAAAATCAGGCTGACATGAGTGTTTTCGTTTTACTTCTAAGTTTTAAACTGACATACAGGCTGGTTACATTCTCTATGACCAGCATATACTGCTCTCTCTCAGGTGAATAATACCTTGAAAGCTGCATGAAGGAAATGGCCTGCTAACACCTGAACACTTAATCTTAAATCCAGTTTCCCATGCAAAAGAGTGTAACCCAAGAAAGCCCAGGGCGGTTTTTTCTTTAGAGCCCTATGGATACAATGGCTTTATATTGATGTAGACTGATGAAGGCCCACATAGTCCTGTCCAAGTATTTTCTGGAGCTGAAAAGCTGCCTTTGTACTGCTCTCTGAACTCATCTGTGAATGTCCTTGTTAATATTCCTTTTCAGTGCTGAAGGCATTTGATTTAAGAGTTTTCCATGTTGGTGCTGAACAGTAATTTCATTGTTTCTGAGAAGCTCTCATGCACTGTCACAAGCTCTTCTGCTTTATTCAGGGATGAAGTGCAAGGTAAACACCTCACACTTAACAGTTTTTATTTGGCAGGACTAATATAGCTTTAATACAAATAGGGTCATGACATAAAAGAATATCATCAAGAAGTCTTCCTGCCTTTAAAATTAAAGATTACCACATTTAAATGGCCGTAATGTATCATTACTACCAAATTTTAGTGCCTACAATAACTCCTAAACCATGTCATACTCACATACCACAAAATGCTCTTTGAATGGAGGATGTGGCTTTTCTGTGCATCTCTTTGGTTGTAGTTGTGATATCTAGGAAGTGGATGAAACGAGTAGAGGCAACATATGTTAACAATACTGAAGCCTCTTCCTTTTTTGTAACAGACAGAACCAGCTCTGAACCTGTGGAGGACACAGACACCACAAGCTTTGTGGCAGAATTTGTGAGCACATCTTATTTATTCTTTCCTCCAGTCACATGTTTGTTTAACTGTCACATTATCTTGACTTGTCTTCTAACCAGTTTTATTTTGTGCTGATTTTTCATTGTTCTTTAGAAAGCAGAGTCTCACAGTAATCTGCTAAGAACTGTTCCATAACTGAACACACTACTATGTGATTGCTAGAGCCTGAAGGCTTACTGAAGAACAAGTTGTAGCAGGCTGTTCCCTCTCTATTCACACAAGGGAGTAATTTTCCTCCACAGTTACAGACTACATCTTGATTGTTGCTCATGTTGCTTAGTCCCATTAACAGACTGAATATCAAGCTCCCACAAAAAAAGTTAACAGAGCAGACAAACTTGTGGTTCTCAAGTTTCTCTTTTTAGCTTTATTCATTTTACTTTCTAATATTATCATGTCTGCCCTTGTCTCTCCCACAGTCCTTGGAGGCCAATTATCCAGTGCAAGTGACAGATCCTCATGGTAAATAAGGGGGTCAAACTACAATGGTCAATTTTACAAAGCATACATTACCGTAACTTATTGTATCTTCTCAAATAAAAGCTGGTATTTGAATAGCGGTATAATGGCCAGTGTGGACCAATTAAGGCCTGGTAAAAGAGTCTATCTATCTATAGACAGTTGACAAACTAAAGGACAAACCTGAAAAATGAGTGGAAAAACTGGATGACAATGCCTCCATCCGTAGAGCACGGGGGGTCACTGAATGGTTTGGTGAGTATGAAAATGATGTGAATCATATGCTATGATCTTCGCAGTCACCAGATCTCAACCCAATTGAAAACCTATGGGAGATTTTGGAACGACATGTTTGACATTGCTCTCTACCACCATCAAAACAACAATTGAGGGAATATCTTTTGGAAGAATGGTGTTCCGTCCCATCCCATCCCTGTTTAAACTCATATACTAGTATGGGAGGCACACCTCCCATATCTTAACAGCACATTGTGCAGACCTGCATGTCAAGCAAGCTGATTTGTTGGTTCAAACAGAGATGAAAACAAACGTAAACATACTACATACAAGTATAAAAGCAACCCATACATAAATGTATCCGAGTGACCCCCGTTCACGCTAACCTACATGAAGCCTGGAGAAGTATAATTCCAGCTTGAATATATCAAGATAACAGGCAAACATGGAGCATGTTGTTGTACTGTCTCTAATTTAAGCCTTTAGCAAATAAAGACCTGGCTCTCTCTGCTGTTGATGTAAATTTAGACTATGGTGCATACATTGTTGAACTGTCTTCTGTTACTGTGAAAAATGTTCATATTTTTCAGTGATAAATGTATACCTAAAGGGTTTTTTTGTTTTTTTTTATCAGAATACAATGATATCAGTAATGTGTCTCCAGCAGATGCTGTGACACTGCACCTGAGCTCCATGCCCTCCGGATACCTGAGTCCCTCCTCAGACAGAATAAGACAGGTCAGTATTTCCACCTTTGATGCACGTGTGCATGTGCATCCTGTGTTTGAAAAATTTGCCCTTTATGGTCGTCTTATACAGAAACTCAATTTCCACAAGCGTTATACACATCACAGAATAAATGTAGATTTACACAGAATTATGCTACATAAGGACCAAATACAGTTTAGTTTCAGTTTCACTTCCTTCAACACTTTCTCACTAGCCCACTCATGCCCTCTGATTTCCTTCTCTCCCTTTCTCTTAAAAATTAACCACAAAGTGTCCCACCTGCAGGATGCAAGCACAATGTAGCAATTTCATCAACAGCTACATGGCCATGAACATGTGATGTGTGTGTCAATAGTATTGGAGACTCTCATATTGTAGTGCTTTTTTAAGAATGTCCTATTGAAAAAACAGCAGAGCATACAACTAAAACCTTACAAATATGGTGTGCCCCACCTCCATGGCTGTGAAACATTTGGCAATTATGGGACAGTGGTAAATGCTAAAATGTAGTGTAACAGTAGCACAAATAAGCAAACAGTCATGTTAGCAAACTGACTCAGGAATGTCATTACAGCCACAGTATATTTATCAAGGGTTTGCTAATATTAGCTTACAATATCATCAGTCATGTCAAGTAAATTATTTTTTATATAGCCCACTATTTGCCTCAGAGGGCTTTACAATCCACACAGCATACAACACCCTCTGTCCTTAGACCCTTGAATCAGCTAAGGAAAAAACCCCATAAAAAACCTTTAAGAGGGAAAGTGGAAGAAACCTCAGGAAGAGCAACTTCGGAGTGTTCCCTTTTTCAAGACAGACATGCAAGAGATGCTGTGTACACAATAGAACAACATACTAAATTTATGAACAATAAGACAATAAGGTAACAATAATAAAATGACAAAATTATACATAGATTGTAAACATACATTAAGAATATGATCTTGTCATGATGGTGGATGATGTCAAGCAACTTCGAGGTTTCACCAAACAGACCCGAGCCACGCATGGTAAACAGTAAATGGACTGCACTTAAATACAGTGCTTTTCTAGTGTTATAGACCGCTTAAAGCCCTTTACACTACATGCCAATGATGGAGGGTAGAGAGGGAGAAGAGAGACAGAGAGAGATATGCACACAGCTTGGACATTTGTGCTTGAGGGATACCGACTAACAGAGGATTAGAAAGATGCTCTGGTTTTCAAATAGTTAACACTAATCACATCAGCAGGACAACATTCAGTTCAATTCAATTCAATTCAAAGGCATTATTTTCATATGCAGAAATAAACAAATTATCAATGCAATAAAGTTCTTAGTTTGCTGTCTCTCTATCCTGATGCAATCAGTTATGATATCTAATCTAAAATGGATTATACTGTAAGTACTTGGCATCCATAAATTCATTGCAACTGAGACTGACACGCTGTGAGAGTAATATTAACAGGTACCAGGCCTAAAATAATCAAATAATAAGCAATTAACTGAAAGTTAAGGCATAAAAATGAGTTTTAAGTTTGGATTTAAAGCCTCAACAGAGTCAGACAGTCTGATGTCAGCAGGTAGGTTGTTCCAGAGGAAGGGGGCACAATAGGATAAGACCCTGCAGCCTTCTGACTAATTTTTAACACTGGGGACAGACAGGAGCCCTGTATTCTGAGAGCAAAGAGCATGAGATGGAAGATAAGGTTTACGGAGACAAGTATGAAGGGGCTTGCCCATTTATAATCTGGTCTGTCTGTCTGAGCTGACATGATAGGGAGCCAATGAAGGGAAGCTAAGGTACCAACCAATACACCAGTATTGTGGTCAGATTTTATAATTTAATTTCAAATACTAGCTTCTTGCTTTCTCTCTGAATCCGCACTGGACACAAAAGACCATATCTTAGATATAATACGTTGGTTAACAAAAGGTTGTCTTGAAGATGTCTTCAATGTACTGATCAGAAGATAGGGTAGGATCAAACATAACACCACAGTTTCCAAAAGTTACTGTTAACTGAACAAACTGGTGTCTATGACCAATGAACAGCATCTTAGTTTTATCTCAGTTTAGAAGCAGGAAATAATGTAACATCCAATTTTTCACAGCAGACAGGTAGACCTCTAAATTAATAATTTGAGATTGATTATCTGCCTTTACAGGCACATACAGCTGAGTATCATCAGCTTATCAGTGAAAATCAATTCCATTACTACATATAATTTGGCCAAGAGGTGAAATATAAGGAGAGAAAATAAGAGGTCCAAGAACAGAGCCCTGAGGTATTCCATATCTCATATCAGAAAATTTTGATGTAGTTTTATTAAAGGATGATCTTTCAGATAACTAAGACCTAAGCCATGTGAGAGCCAGGCCAGAAACACCAGAGTGTAGAGTAGACAGTGTAGAGTATACAGTGGTCTATGGTGTCAAATGTTGCACTGAGATCCAGGAAGAGATATAGAATGAGACAGTAGTGTTTATATGGAGATGGTGTGATGTTGTTTTACATAACCTGTTTCTTCCGCAAAGCCTTTCCAGTGTTTGCATCTGTCCTCTCTCACATTCTCCACGCAACCCCGCACCAATTTCCCTCTGCACCTGTGCACAAACCCAGACTCACTCGCTCATAAGTTCTCCTGCAAAATTGAGGGAGATAGCACTGGTCCACACTGCCGAAGATAATTTGGAATTATACTGTATTTTAATCAGTCTATTAATGTAATTGAAAACAAATTAAGGAGCATTGACAGAGATAGCAGCGTTTCCCATATATAGGCTCTAGTTGGGCGGCCAACTCAGGTAGATTAAGACCCACCCAGGTAGATAAAATCACTTGGTTTAAACTTAGGTAAATGTCACAATAGAACGCGTTATTTCACTCTTTTCAAACTAACTAATATTTGGCTACACAACTGTTTGAGTTGCAAGTGCTGCAGTAACTGAGTGGGGACTAGAGGCTTGGCTGCATGCAGCTGCCTGTCTACAGACAGCCTGCATATGAGGCATTTAGGGAACAATGGTAAATTGTATTTTATGCAGATAGTCTGCACGTGAGGCATCTGTAAATTGTATCTACAGGAAACCTGGGTTACACTCTCCCCCGCTAAACTGCATGAGTGTCTGCATGCACCTAGTTCACAAGCCATGCCACCCAAGACTACAAGTAAATTCTCAACCTGTGGGAAACCCTGGATAGGCCTGTTTTTATTCTTAATATAGGTTATTTTTTTATATAATTTTTTATATACGTGTTTTGCAGCTGTATAATTTCAAAAAGGGAAGGAAACCCTGTCTTTGCATTTTATTTTGATCGTAGTCTGTTCTAATGCAAGTGATTGTGACATCCCACATGCAGCTTTGACTTAAAACTGAACATTTAGCCCACTCCATAGAAAATACTGAGATATGATTTTTGTTCCATATCGCCCAGCCCTAATCCAGAAAAAATAACTAATAGATACACAACTCTTTCTACTACTTTTGAAAATAATGGAAGTTTAGAGACTGCTCAATAATTATTCAGTGATCCTGGAACAATGTGTGGTTTCTTAATTAGAGGCTTAACCACAGCAGTCTTAAAACTAGTAGGAACAGTGTAGTTGTAAGTGAAAAAATCACAATATTCAGCATTTTAGGTCCCATTTCTGCATCCTAAAATGCCAGATCTTTGAAAAATGTAGCTGTCAGGGTATCGAGAAGGAGGCAGGTGGTTGGTTTAGAAGCAGACACCAGCTTAGACAACATTTGTAAAAACAGAGACTACCTGGGACTCAATATATTGCATTTCTGGATCTGGAACTAATTTTGTATCTAATCTTGATTTTTCTGCAGAAAAAAATCTAAAAAATCATGAGCTAAGATTAAGGTGTTTATTGTTAAATTTAAGTTCAGTTTTATTGTCATTTACTCACATACGTATGTACACATACAGTAAAACGAAATGTCATTCCTCCTTGACAACAGTGCAATATATAGCAAACATTTACATACAGGTACAAACACCACACATTCTTAAGAAAAAGAGTGAGCACTCTTACATTAGCAGGTTGAATGGATTATGGGAAAACGGGCCCCTGGGCACAGACATTTAAAGGCCCCCCACCCCTTCCAGATAGAGCTAGACACCCAAACTGAAAGAGATACAAAACGACTAAAGGTGTCTGTGTGTAGTCATTTTCTCATGCTAGCATCAGATGCTAGCATGAGCATCATGTTAGCAGAACAGCAGCAGCAGCAGCTCCATTTTTGTCTACATAGGATGCGTTCGGGCACAGTATTGATTTGTTGGTCACCCGTGTTTTGTAAGCTCTAAGAGACCAGCACCGCATCAACCAATCAGCAATCACCATCATTGCTTTGTGTGTCTTGCAGATCTGGGTCTAGATGCAGATTAAAACTTCACACATTTTCTATTATTTTAACTACCAAATTAAGAGAATTATATTCTACCTTGAAAGAGATACACTCTCTGTGAGTGCTTTTTAATTCAAGATTTGAGCATGCAGGATGTGGTTTTGTCCCACTGAACTGGAAGGCGCAGCTGTGAGCATTGCTAATAACAGAGCAGGAACACAAAGGGTAGAAAGAGTGTTAACATCATTCTCTGCTATGCAGCTTTCCAAAAGACATTGTTGAAAATAAACATACAGTATAAGGGAAAAGCAGCATTTGGAATTGAAGAGGAGAAGAATTTGTCCGTGCCAGCCTGTCCAATCATCACAAGTAAAACGTATACATCCCTCCGGGGGTAGTTTCTTGATTCCATGTCTAAAGAAAATATTCTTGCAAATTTTTTTAAACTGTCACGTAGCAGGAATATGGCTGTTTACGTATGTATATAGCCATAACGAATTGTATATTTTGTATTAATAAAGTAAACGTACTTTATTGAGTGAGTAGATCATGCATTTTAACCATTCAGGTTAACGTGAGGATTCACATTTATAAAATGATTAGATTTGGTGTTCTTGTCTTTCTGAAACAGGTCATGACGTGTGCCACAGCCATCTGGCCTGTAAACTACAGCATGCTAGGCTATGTTTTTAGAGTCTTAAACCACCAAATTATCTCTGATATCTTCCATTTGTTATTGTTTGTTATTGTATCAGCTGTGATAATAAATATGTTCCCCCCTTCCCTCAATTCTTTCTCATAACCCCTGAACACATTTCAGGCACAGAAATTTTCCGTGCTTTAAGCCCTGATAGTAACATTGTAGGAGCTGTTGGCTTAGTACTTAGTACAAAACAGGAAGGGGGGTAGTACCAGCAAAAATGGCTTTTTAAAGTTAAATGGAGAATGAATTAAAAGGCAAAGAAAAAGACCAAATCCTAGTTTTTCATTAAATGCTGAAAATATGAGTATTATCTAAATTTTGGGAATTACAAGGACAAACATTATGACTGCAATTATAAATGCTACTAGGGGTGGGTGATACAGTATGAAGATACACCTTGAGACCCTCAGAGATTTTGCCCTACTGTTTATACTGGGGTATCGATCCCCTTGAATTCTCTGGTTAGGCAATGTGAGCAATGTTGTGAATTAAGTAGTACTAAGGAGTACCTTGGTTTTTTGTGCGTGCGTGCTTTCATCTAGTATCATCATCAGATCAAAATGAATCTGTTCCCGATAATTTGGTTTATGACCAAATACCTGCAAACAAATGACGTTTCCAGCACAGCTATAGACCCTTAGGCCTGTTAGATATTTATTTCTCTAAATTAGCCAAACCATTTTCCAGAAAATGTACCATATCATGGTATTAAATTACATATAATTTGCTGATGTTGAAACTACTTATTTGTACTGTGAGGCATGAAATGTGAGAGGAGAATGGTAGACTGTTTCTAATGTTTTTATATTTCAGGCATGTTTGTTATTGAGTTTGGGTAGTTGTAAGAAGATTACCAGTACACTCGATGTGATGTAACTGACAGTAATAATTGTTTGTTGAATAATTGTTTTGTATGTTTTCCTGTGTTGCAGCCAGTTGAAGATGTTGAAGAATGCACCTGCCCAGCATCTACTTCACCAGGTAAATTAATTCTTATAATGAGAGGAGAATCATTACTAAATCCTTCTGCATGAAAATTACTCATTTTTGGATTGTTTACTTGAAATATTTCCAAAAATAAAGCACCTTTAGCCTTGTTGAGCCAAGGACATTTCATTTTGAAAACCCAATGAATTTGTAATCTGTGTAATACCAGGAACATAGTGTTATTGATGTGACAATACCCTGCACTAGAGACAGATGGGAGACATGGGGAAAGGGGCAAGTAGGTATGTACCTTAGACCATTAGGCCACAGAGAAACCCGATATGGCCATACTTTCTGATGGCCACCAGGAGGCAAGGGGGCAGGCGGTTTCAGTTGGGGCATTTGGTCATTGTGCTTTGTGAAAATATGCATTCCCTCATCAAATTGTACAAAACCCAACATAGGTTGATGTCTTTAATACTACATTCAGACATTAGCAGGAAGAAAAGCAAAACAAATATGTTCACTGATGAAATGATCACTATTTCCTGAAGTGATCTTTCACCTTTTTGTGAGTGATCGCAGTGTGCACCATACAAAATAACATTGGTAAAACAAAACTTACAGTCAGTTTTTTTCTTTCTCCCATAACCTTCTGTACAATGTAACAATGTTAAAATGTAACAGCGTTTGGCTGCCTACCAAAATTTTTGTTCAGTTGGACGTCTATAGACGGCTCACTTTCCCAGTGGCCAAAGGTCAGCTCACTGTTTGACTATAGCAAGTCGATTCCTCTCTCTTTCTCATTCCTCTTGCACAAATATCTCTTCTGACATTAACATTTTTCTTTTTGAGCTCATCATCTGTGACAGATGTAATTCTTGGCTGTTTGACAGACACTGGTTTATTTCTGCAGTAAAGACATTGGAAGAACCCTAAGAACTTATTCTCTGGGTGTAATTATTTTTTTTTCCTCTGCGGCAACAGAACATGTTACACCAGACTTCAGAAACTCCTGCAGGTTAATCCGTACTAACTAAAAAGTTTTTACGCTGATTAACTGAAAGACTCACTATAGATGGACTCAAAAAAACTCACTTGCCTAGCAACATAATGTTGTAGCAACACTACAAATAAACCGTAATGCAACGCTGTAAAAGACTATAATTACACTGGTACTCTCTACATTCAAAAAGAATATCTGTTGTAATTAATGAAAATGTAATTGTCTGAAGTATGGGACAACCCAGACATTTACAGACCTACATTTCAGAGAAAAAAATTATCGTCTTATATTAGGGCCAATACGTTATCCTTTCTCTCCATAGCAGTAGAGAGCTTTCAACATAATTTTTCAATATATTCAGTTTAGGCGCTGTGCAAAAATGCTTAGGCATTGTACCTATGTCTTACAATGGTAGGGAAAACCCTGCACACATTCTCTTGAGCTAACTCCATCTTCCTTGTCCATCTCTGAGCTCAGACTACCCCAAAGAACTGCAGTTACTAAACAGCCCCTGTGAAAAGTGCTGCTGCCCAGCACCTCCTCCCAAGATCAGTGACCTCATGAATGACAAAGATCTACTGGACTTACTGCGGCTGAAACTGGATCCAAACCACTGCACCATCAAAAACTGGAAGAACTTTGCAAGTCGTTGGGGGATGAGCTATGATGAACTGACCCTGCTAGAGCACCGGACCCAGGGGTCCTTATCCCACAGCCCCACCCAAGAGTTCCTGCTGCGCTACAACCAGAAAACGGTCACTGAGCTCACTGAACTTTGCCGCATCTACCAGCGCATTGATGTACTGAGACTGCTGCAGAGCTGGATAGAGAAGGACTGGCCATCACAGTGGCAACAGACTCATTAACCATTTTGACTCTCTGTATATTTATCCTGTCTCGTTTTTTTTTTTTCTGTCAGGGTTATACTTATTAGGAATTTCTTCTTCCTCATGAGCTTGGCTACATATTACCACATTTTTTTAGTAACTTTAGCAAGTACTTAAGCAAGTGGTCTTAAAAAAGTAAAACATTAACCATCAAATGGAAACTTCCAATAAGATACTGTGCTTCAGGTAGAACAGTATCTTACAGACAGTATAGCACTTACACATATTTTTAGCCATTCTACTGACATGGCTTTAGGGATGGCAATGTCAGCCAGTCAGATCCAGACTGAAATATCTCAACAACTAGTGGATAGACTACCATGAAATTTTGTACATATATCCATGGTGAATGAATCCACTGACTTTTGTAATCCACTGACTTCTCCTCTAGCGCCACCAGCAGGTCTAAATTTTCAGTTATCTAATGAAATATTTCAACATGTAGTTGACACATTGCTACAAAATTTGGTACAGATATTCATGGTTCTCACACAATGTATCCTAAGGACTCGGATTATCCCCTGACTTTTTGTTTAGTAGCACCATGGGATTTGAACAATTTGGATGGATTGCTATGAAATTTAGTACACACATTCGTGTCCTCCTCAGGATGAATTGTAGTTCCAGATCCATCATCAGGTCAAATTTTAACTTGTCTAGTACTTTGGTTTATGACCAAATACTCAAACCACTGACATTCCCATCATCAGCTGCACTTTGTGTTTAGTGCTGATTTTCAAATGTTAGAATGCTAACACGCTAAACTAAGATGATCGTGAACATAGCCAACATTATACCAGCTAAACATCATCAGGCTAGCAATGTCATAATGTGCATGTTACCATGCTGACATTAGCCCATAGCTTAAAGCAGCACTGTGTCTAAATACAGTCTCCTGGATGTAAACTTTTAGGGTCCAATTTTTGTGGTAGCAAGCAACACTCAAATAGTCTGGTAATGTCCTGACCATGAAATTCATTTTTTTCGTCTGTGTGGTAATTTGATGGGAAGTGAAGTGCATACGCACCATATGCTCTTCACTTCAGGTGGGAGGAGAAGCACAAACAGCTCTGCTATGTTCATTCAATTGAGGCAGCGCAAAGCAAGTTGTTGGTATTTTGGTGGAAAATGTGTCTTAGACTTTTTCAATAAGAATAGACTTCTCAGAACCACATCTGTTTCCGACACATCACTTCAAGTCCAGTCTGGTGATTTTATCAACGAGAGCAAACACAGCAATTACAGAATAATGCTTAAAATGTAAATCAACCATTTTTATGCCTCAGTGGCATTATGTTTTCGGGTTGTCCGTCCATACGAACATCCATCCTTCCCATTTTCGTAACCGTGACGTTTCAAGAATGCCTTGAGAGAATTCCTTCAAATTTGGCACAAACGTTCACCTGGACTCAAAGATGAACTGATAGGATTTTGGAGGTCAAAGGTCACACATCAAGATCACTGTGACCTCACATCCGTCCCATTCTTGTGAACATGGTATATCAGGAATGCTTGCGGGGAAATTCGTTATGTCTGGCATAAGCGTCTACTTCGACTAAAGGATAAACTGATTAGAATTTGATGGTCAAAGGTCAATGTGACTGTGACTTCATAAAACAAATTTTTGACCATTACTCAGCAAAAGTAGGATTTCATGTTTTATTCTTTGAAATGCATTACAGTGCAAATTTTGTTGTGGTAAATTTTACAGAATGATGTGACCAGTTATTATGTCAGATACAGTAGAAATAAAACTGAAATATTATTGGATTGATGTGATCATAGAATCAGTTTCATTAACATTTTGTATAATTTATTTCTATCATCATTGTGAAAGTCAAATAAAAATCCACACCATCTGTCTCTGGCTGCAGACTGAGTTGCTGTGTGTTCAAATTGTGCTGCTCTGCACCATCCAGACAACAATATAATCAATCAATCAAACTTTATTTGTATAGCACCTTTCATACAGGTTAGTGCAGTTCAAAGTGCTTCACAGATGACTGATAAGCCGATAATAAGAAAGAACAAGTGTACACCGTAATAGAGTGAAATAAAAACTAATGTAAAAAACGACAAAACAAAAATTGTGACAGTGAAATACAGTAAAATAGATTTTAAAAGCTATAATAATAATAATTATAATAAAGTTAGATAAAAGCTAAACTTAAAACTGGTTAAAAAAAATTTTAAAGAGTATATAAAAGGGAAAAAAACATAATAGTATTATTAATAATAAAATAACATAAAATAAGACATAGATACAAAAAATAAAGTAAGTAATATCTTTAAACCATACTTAATGAAAATCCAGGCTGAAGAGGTAGATTTTAGATTTACATTTAAAGATTTCAACACTTCCAGCTGCTCTGAGGGCCTTATTCAGGCTGTTCAAGCAACTCGGAGCATAAAAGCTAAAAGCTGCCTCACCAAAGGTTTTAGTCCTGCACTTTGGAACAACGAACAAGGACTAGTGCCAGAGGAACTAAGGGGCCATACTGGATCATACACAGTAAGCATGTGAGACAGTTGTATGCCAGTGGCCATGAAGTGCTTTAAAAACAAGTAAAAGAATTTTAATATCAATATGGATACTGACAGGCAACCAATGTAAGGCCTTCAAAACAGGTATAATGTGTTCTCTCTTTCTGCTCCTGTTCAGCGCTCGGGCCGCAGAGTCCTGAATAAGCTGTAGCTGATTTATAACATTTTTTGGTAGAACAGATAGGAGAGCATTACAGTAGTCAAGCCTGCGCAATATAAATGCATTTATCAGTTTTTCTGTGTCACTCAGAGAAAGAAATGGTCGCAATTAAGTAATATTTATGAGGTGATAAAAGGCAGATTTGGAGACAAACCCCACATGAGCTTTAAGGTTAAGATCTGAGTCAAAGACCATACCAAGGTTTCTTGCTTGTTGTCTTGGAATAAGTCCAAGTGATTTAATTTTGCAAACGATTTCTCTCTCTGAGCTTTAGAACCTATGGCTAAAATTTCAAAGGTTTTTTGACCTCCACACATTAATATCTAAAATACATTTAAAAAGGGAATCAATTGGTCCTGTGTCATCAGCTGACATAGCCACATAAAGTTGTGTGTCATCAACATAACTATGGAAGTAGAGGCCATTTGTATTGATGACATCAACAAAGGTTAACATACATAGATCAAAAAGAGGAACCCCCAAATCGATTTTTTTGGGGAACCCCACAGGTTATTTTGTTGTTTTTTTAAATTTGAACAGAAAAACAGCTAAAAACAGTTCATGACAGCCCAATATGTTCCCATGGTCTATTTAAAAGAATTATACTGTATCAACAGCAGCACTCTACAATATAATTTCCTGTAGAAGCCTTTTTCCTTTTGTTGCGCAATTCTTAGGCGACACTGTGATTGGCTCAGCTATTTCAGAGCAATGACACTAGTGATGTGACTGGCCAAGAGTGGATTTATTAGTCACCACATCCTCCACTTTATATTCCACCTCACCCAGCTCTTTTGCACTTAGCTCTACTACACTTACATGAACGAAAAAGCAGGTGGGGTTGGAGACGCCCACACAGTTCATGCGCCCAAGATCTTCCATCCTGGCCTTGTTGCGCTTGCACGGTTAAAATAGGGCCCTATGTCTTGTTAATGTATTTATTTTTAGTTAAATATTTTGCTTTATTTTTGGCAATAACACTCATACTCATACAAGATACATGCCATGTCAGCGGGATGTACTTCACAACCTTTGAGTAATAATTGCATTGGCTGTGTATCATTTACTGTTGTTCTAATGTGGTCTCCAATGGGGTGGATACCACATGAGAACAACAGTAAATGTGGTCTAATGTGGTCTCCAGTGGGTCGGAGGCAGTGGAATGGAGCTATGTAGGAAAATCAGAACAAATTAAAAGATAGATCAACAAGTATAATAATTCTTTCATAGATATCTTCTTAATTTGGTCTGACCAAACAAAATATTCTACAAAAAAATCTAATTTGTTAAATTTGCAAAGGAAAACTACAGTTAAAACTTTTAAAGGTCTTCAGTGTTATTTGTCATTCTTTTTTTTTTAATCTGAAGAATTTCTCATTGTGAAATAAATGCGTCACATTCTGCCTTTATCATTTTTAAAGGAAAACTTTACAGGCACCTTTTAAAGGTCTTTTAAATACAGACACAATTACAACAAACTTTTTTTTTAATAAGCACTCTTTAATGATATTTTGGTCTTTATCAGTAACACTTTATGTTATGGTAATTTCCTAATTATTTCCAAAAAGGTTTCTGGAAATAACTACGTAATTTTATAACTAATTATAGGGAAAACAGAGAGTGTCAATTGATAGACTTGAACAGCTGCACAAGACATCTTAATTATTGTCAGCAAAATTGTCAGTGAACAAGCATGAAAACTCAAAAGTGTACATTTCAATGTATATAGAGTGTATAAAGTTTCCAATAATAAATTGATATTTGGTCAAGTTTAAATCCTCTATTCAAGGAAATTCCTATTTTTGTAATAATCAGGGGCTTTTTAGGAATTTATTAGAAAATTAAGGATCTTTTAAATGAGATGTAAATCTCCTTATGCATTTTCATACATCCATTTACTTTTGATACAAAGTCATCAGCTTTATTATTTTCCTTATTTTATATTAGGAAATAATCACAAGCATATTGAGTTATTTATTGAACAAAATATTAACAAATACAATCACTCAAACAATTGACTTATCTTTTAAAATCTTTAAGGTAAAGTAATGCAATTCTCAGAAACTTAAACAGCTCAATGTGATCACAAAAAATACTGAGGCAGTTATTTAAAATAAATGGCAACATACTTCCAAAATAACAATGTTTAAAAAAAAAAAGTTCATATAAATAACAGGAATATACACACAGTTTAAAAAAAACAAGTTCCTTCATTTCGCAACCCACAATAATGACACAAGAAGGATACTGTAGCTGGCACTATCTGCAGAAGACTTTCACAAGTGTAAATTAAACATCTCTATTGTGTCAGGTTTAACTTAGCAGGAATCAGTTAGCATCTGAATCCTTGAAATTAAGGCCAAGCATATTGGAAAGGCTCAATGACAATTTGTCATTATCATCTGATGTCAAAATTTCAGGGGCCACCAGGCCCAGTACAGGCTCTGGGTTTTCTACTTTAAAGGTACCTCCTCTCACCAAAGGGGAATCTCCTGTGTCTGTAGAGGCACTGACATCTGCATTTGGGGCAGGAAGCTTCAAATCAATATCAGTTTTCGCTTTGGTTGGTGAGACATTAGCTGAGGGTGCTTTTTCCTTTGCCATTTTCAATCTCTCCATAATGTCAATCTTTTCTCCTGCTTTTGATGTTGCATTTACTATTGGCAAGCGGATCCCTTTGCTAACGACATAATCCTTTGCCTCTATGTCATGTTTTGGTAAGCCTAAGGTATAACCAATTCCCTCAATGCTGTCAATGCTGTTTCTGGGCAGTCTGTGGAATTTGAATACAGGAACCTCCACCTCACCTGACACATCAGTTTCAGAGTCAACACCACTTCCCTCTTCATCAGTACCTGAACCAGACTTTAATCCCCATTTGAAGGGCCATCTCAGCTTACTTTTTGGAGAACCTTTAACTTCGGTGTCTGCTTCAGCTGTGAAACCCATTTGGGGTGTGTTAAGGTTTGTCTTCACTTCACAAGCAGAGACACTAACATCAGGTGAGTTAATCCTTCCTTCATCACAGGGAGCTTTGACCTTCACATCAGGTGAGACATCAAGATCTGCAATGGTATTAACCTCTGGAGATTTTAATTTCGGGCCTGCAAATCCAAATTTTGGAATCTTGAAATGTGGCAATTTGGACTTTTCAAGATTGCTGTCTATATTTGGAGATTTCACATCTATTTCGGGTTCTTTGATACCTCTCTCTAACTTTGGCACACTCAGGTCTATTGCAAGAGCAGAAATGTTGGCATCTGCTGTAGTATTACCTATGTTCACCTTGGGTGCCTCTATTCCAGCCTCAACTGAAGGATGAACACTGGGAACTTCTACTTCAGGACTTGAAAGATCAAGTTTTGGAAGCTTGAAATGAGGCAATTTAGAGTCACCTACATAAGAATCAAAAGCTAGATCTGTTTTTTTTAACTGTGCATCAGGTCCTTTGAGGTCTGCTTTGGGCAGATTGATATCCACATTTGGTGCTGTCAGTGTGACATCAGGTGCTTCCAGTTCAGCTTTTGGCAATTCCGTGTCTATGTTTGGTGCTGAGAGGTTTCCATCAACTTTTGGTAAAGAAAGGCTGAGATCTGGTGCTTTCAAGTTCTGATCAGATACCTGGAGGCCTACTTTTGGTAGATCCAGACTTGGTCCCTTTAAATCATCTTTGGGCAAATTAAGGTCCCCCTCTAGGGCGTTAATCTTCGGGGAAGAAAGATTGAAGTGTGGTAAACCGATGTTAGTTTTGGGGGCCGAAAGGTCGATATCTGTCTCAAGATCAGCATCCAGATCTAGATCTGAAGTACTAAGGTCTCCTTTAAATGTGGGGGCAGAAAGCTTCAAGTTAGGTGCTTTGACATCAGCTGTCATCAGTGATTTAAGATCTACATCAGGAACAGAGACATCTGGAGTCTTTATTTCTGCATCAGGTAACTGAGCCGGTGGTCCTCCACTATTAAATTTTGGCATTTTGAATGCAGGCATCTTTAATTTTCCAGAATGAAAATTAGTGTCAACATCTGCTGTTTTAATGTCTACATATGGCCCTTTCAGGTCTTCTTTGGGCAGTCTCGGGTTTAAATCTGGAGCTGCAATGCTACCTTCAATTTTGGGGGCTGAAAGATTCAAGTCTGGTGCTTTTAGATTAACATCAGGAGCTGTTAGATCTGCTTTGGGTTGCTTTGCATCTATGTCAGCAAGAGACAGAGTCAGATCTTGACTCCTGAGGTCATCATCAACATCAAGATTAGGTCCTTTTACCCTTGGCCCCGATAAGCCAAACTTTGGCAATTTTATTTTAGGTAGCTTGAATTTTCCAGCTGAGGCATCACCCTCTGGAGCTTGAATTTCTACATCATGGCCTTTGAGATCGGCTTTTGGTAAATTAATGTCAAGATCTGGTGTATCAGGACCGCTTTCAATTTTTGGTGCAGACATGGAGAGATCTGGTACTTTTATGTCAACATTAGGTGGATTCACATCAACTTTAGGTAAGTCAAGAGTGGGATCAGCGTCTTGTCCTTTTAAATCAGCATCCAATTCAGGACCCTTGACCTTTGGCCCTTTGAATTTTGGTAGTTTCAATTTAGGTAACTTCAGCTTTCCATCGGGTGGGTCAAGGTCAAGATCTGGACCATTAAGATCTACATCATGACCTCTCACATCAGCATTAGGCAAGCTGATACTTAGGTCTGGATCATCAATCCCACCCTCGATGTTTCGTGCAGAAAGATTAACATCTGGTGCACTGAAATCCACATCAGGCCCCTTGAGGTCCACATCTGGTACCTTCACATCTGCATCAATATCAGCCTTTGGACCCTTCACCGTGCCAACCTTGGGTTTTTTGAAATTGAGCCATTTGAATTTTCCAGATGGACCTTCAACATCTGGAGCATTAAGGTCTAACTTGGGGCTTTCCAGGTCAGCTTTTGGTAAGTCTAGATTTACATCTGGTGCATTTATCTCACCATCAGTCTTTGGAGCTGAGAGATTCAAGTCAAGGGCTGACACAGCATCTAGATCAACATCTGGACCATTAACCTTAGGATCTGAGACTGACCATTTTGACTTTTTAAGAGTGGGCCATTTGAACTTCCCAGATGGAGCTTCCATGTCTGCATTTGATGCTTTAACATCAACACCAGCTTTGGGTAAATTCAGATCAACATCAGGTCCATCAAGTGATGCTTGAGGAGAGATGATGAGCTCAGGTGTTTTTACATCAGCCTCAGCATGAAGGTCAACATTTGGGGCTTTCACTTTTGGTCCAGAAAGCAGGAACTTGGGCTTTTTGAGGGTTGGAAACCTGATTTTTCCAGAGGGGGTCTCAATGTCAGCATTTGGTTCTTTAATATCAACATCGGCTTTGGGTAAATTCAAATCAACATCTGGCGTACTAATCTCACAATCAATTTTTGGAACTGAGGGATCAACATCTGGTGTGCTCAGAACTGCATTAAGGTCCATATCAGATTTGGGGCCATGAAGTTTGGGTTTTTTCCACTTCAGATGAGGCCAGTTAATTTTCCCTGATGGAGCATCAATGTCAGGATCTGGGACCTGAACCTCTACATCAGGGCCTTTAAGGTCAGCTTTTGAGAGATTCAGCTCAGCATTTGGTACATTAATGGCACCCTCAATTTTTGGACTTGACAGATTTAAATCAGATGTGTTTAGGTCGGTGTCTATGTCTAAGTCAGCTTTTGGGCCTTGAAGTTTGGGCTTCTTCCATTTCAGATGAGGCCAGCTGATTTTACCAGATGGAGCTTCTGCATCAATATTTTGGGGTTTCACATGCAAATCAGGGCCTTTAAGGTCTCCTTTTGGCAAATTAATGTCACCATCTGGGATGTTTATCCCACCCTCCACTTTTGGAACAGAGAGATCAACATCTGGTGTGCTCAGGTCTGCATCTAAGTCTAGATCAGCTTTTGGGCCATGAAGATTTGGTTTCTTCCTCTTCAAATGAGGCCAGTTGATTTTACCAGATGGGGCATCAATGTCAAGATTTGGGGTTTGAGCATCTACATCAGGACCTTTGATCTCCACTTTGGGCAAGTTAATGTCAACATCTGGTGCACCTAGATCCCCCTCAGTCTTTGATGTGGAGAAGCTGACATCAGGTGCAGACAAGTCAGTATTTAAGTCGGCATCTGGTCCTTTAACTTTGGGACCTTTCCATTTTAGATGGGGCCACTTGATTTTGCCTGACACTGGCTCAATGTCAGCATTTGGGATTTGTAAATTTACGTCAGAACCATTCAGATCCACTTTTGGTCCATTCTGGTCCAAATCTGGATTTCTAAGATCTAATCTTGGGGCTGACAAATTAAGGTCTGGTGTCTCTAGATTTCCACTGACAGAAGGGACATCTACATCTCCAGAGACATCCATTTTTTCTTTCGGTGTTTTGAGCTGAGGTCGATTGAAGTGTGGCATTGTGAATTTTGGGGCTTTGTATTTTAAGTTGCCTGTCTTTATTTCTGGATTCTTGATGTCAAGCAAGGCACCATCTAGATCTCCTTTTATGTCTGGTCCAGTCAGTCCTAGAGAGGGCATTGTGATCTTGGCACCAGCATCAGCTGAGGGCTTATTTAGACTGAGACTTGGAAGGTCTCCATTGAGAGTGGGACCACTTATTTCACCCCCAAGCCCCTGTGTAGCGTTTAGCTTTCCATTCAGGCCATCAAGGGAAACAACTGGTGCCTCAGCTGATTCATCGAGTGACAGATCCTTCTTTAGGTTGAGCATCTGTTGGTAATGAAGTGATCAACAAAGTAGGTTAACATACACTTTAACACTACCAAAACATAATTTAAAGGAACTCTTGTGTTATTAATTAATTATATGAACAATTATACTATCAATGACAGTGTCAGAGAGCTGCGATTACTATCAATACGTTTTCTGACAATTAATTGAATTAATAATATGTGCAGAAAAAAGAATTTGTTGTAGGTTTTAGAGATTTTTCAAGGTGCCTAAAAGAAACTACCATCATATCAGTGGAGGATGACTGACCAGATAATTGCTAGCCTGCAGGCCCTACAACAGTCTTCTCACATCAGAGTGGTTAACTTCACCCAGATTACAAAAATATATATTTTCTAGTTTAGGTATATAGATCTAAGTCTACAGCCATACAGATCGTTTTGGTTTAATATGCCCAAGTTTACAGATATAACTTTATCAGAACTACTTTTGAACTAAGATATTGTATATACTGTATATATAAAAACTGTTCACAACCATTAATTAAATGTTATTTTCAATGCTGTGAGCATCACAATTCAGTCCCATTCGCCACTGCATTCACCTGGTCAAACAAAACCAAAACTATCCGCATGGGTAGAAACTACTCGAATTTGGGGTTCTTTTTTAATTTGGGTAAACCAGCTCTTTCATATCATTTTAGCCTTGGCTGGGGCTGTGACGTCTACCTCTGCAGAGTCTTTGAGACCTAATCCTAAAGAGCCAAGGCCAGCACTGGTGCTCAGCTCCTTCTTTGTGAGAACCTTCATGTTGTTATCATATGGCTGCAGGACCCTCAGGATATTTAACACTTCATTTTTGTTGAGGTGGTCTAGGTGTATGGTGGCTGCAACAATCTCATCCCCTGCAACAAACAGAAACACCTCACCAAAACCATTTCAACATATTGATATCTTCTTTTTATCAATCTTAATACCACAGTAAGAAATTCACATGTTTTTTTCTTACCTGCTTGCAGGCCACTCTTTGCAGCAATTGTGTCATCTGTGATTTCTGTAATGATGACTCCTTTCTCCGAGTCATCTAGGACCAGGCTTTCTGAAAAACTTGTAGTGTTGCTGTCCTCGCTCTATATTTAAAAGTGGTTATAATACAAAAAATAAGTCTGGTTTGCAAAAATTTTCACACATTTACACTGTGACGTTTGTTATCATCCCTCTTTTCAATATGGATTAAGAATCTCTACATTTTCACTGTTGCTATCACATATATTTCTTAGCTGTTGTTTTAGTTTGTCATACTTACCATCATTTTGTGGCTGTATTTACATCCACATATTATGGAATTTATATAGAAATACAAGAAACCATGGAAACTCAAAACCACTGCAAAGTTACCTGTAAACACCAGAGAAAAGCAACATTAGTTATTAAGTTAATGGTAGTATAACTTAAATCAGTGACATAACTACACTATGTACCTTATGCAGGAAACCAATGTAGAATTTTAATATCTCTATATACTGACTCGGATTACTAATTGTTGACATTTAGTCATTACTGTACATGAAAAGCTGTTCTCTCTCTCATTTAGAAGATTAAGTCCTTACCAAGAATACAGCCAGAAACGTGGTTTTCATTCTACAAAAGCACCGGTTTAGGCTTTTGGTATGTAATTAATTTTAAAAATGTCCAATATGAATATAACAGTAGTGAATGTCAACAAGTGATGCTTTGGTCTATGGTCTTGGTTTGATTTGGTTTAAACCGATTAGAAAGTATTGAACTGCTGTGGTTCAGGAGGTAGAGCGGGTTGTTCATTAACAGGAAGGTTGGTGGTTTGATTAACTGCTCCTCGAAGTATCCAAATTGCCTCCGATGTATCATCGGTATGTGAGTGGTAGAAAAAGCGCTGTATTTACAAAAAGCACTCTGTGAATGGGTAGTGTAAAGTGCTTTGACTGGCCGAGAACACTGTGCAGTGCAGTTCATTTACCATTTAGCTTCATCATAGATTCTAAGAATCATTCCAAACAACAGTGTGTAGCTCTCATTCCTCTACCCACGCATCCTTGCCTATGCTTAGAGTTCTTCACCTGTCTTAAGTAGCTCTTTCTGACCCTGACTGACAGAGAAACAACAACACCAACACACCATATCACCTCACGCTTCAGGAATCCAAAACCTCTGCCAGGTTTGTTCAGGGGCATGTATGCATCCAAACCAGTCGGTTTGGATGCATTCTGATTGATGCAACACACAGCTCAGCATACACACACACACACGTGCACACGCCCACACACACACACGCACATACAGCCCTCCCTTCAACCACACCCCAACATCTTTAGATGTAAATGCTAATGTAATTCACTTGCAGCATAATCGCTTTGATAAAGACAGAGCTGGCTTTAAATTTGGGTTGTGAAAAAACAGGGAGAAAAGGGAATCTAGGATGTTTTCTTCCACTAAGATCCAAACTGTCCCTTGATGCTACAAAACCTGATGTTTATCAGTCAACATCGATCAGTTTTAATGCAACAGTCATGAACAGATGTTCCTCCAAAAGCTAATTAAGTCTTACAGTTGATAAACAACTCAGCAATCATAACTTTCAAATAGATTAGATTGAAAAAAATGACAACTTCACTGTTCACAACGGGAAGCCACATGGAAAGTAATTAGTAACCTGTTGACAACAGATATGCTTAACGTATTTTTCTAAGGATATTTAGAGTAAGAGCTCAAAATACACATCAGAGATTTATGGTTATCATATCACCGCTTTTCAGAATAACTGATGTCAGTGTTCTTATACAGGCATCCTTGATTTCCAAAAGAAATAAGAGATAGAAATAATGACAAATGACATATCAGCATGGTGGCTTCAGGCTCTATGTATACTTTCCCAAACCAGAATTTAGCAATGATTCAAAGAAAACAGGAAAGACAGTAAAGTCACAAAAGATTTAAAAGAAAGATAATTAGAGTGGTGTGGTTAATAGGTGTATCTTGTAAAACAGGGCAGCAACATCAACACTGATACCAATCACATAGTGCAAAACAGCAGGGTGTGAGTCAGATGAGAGCAGAGTTTGGCATTTCCAGTCAGGACAGCAGCAAGTTGCACTGACAGCATCAAATTTGATATAATGTATTTTCTCTGTCTACAGTTTCATTACTTTATTTCCTCTAATCCTCACTTGTTAATGCAAGAAACTGCAGCACATTTCCAAAGATCTAGGCCATGACGTATCAAACGTTATTTTAAAAACCTTGACTTGTGAATAAATTTGGAAAATAAGACATTTAATTCCAGTGAATGTCAAGAATATACACCTAAAACTTAGCTCTAAACAGCATATATTCCAGCACCAAATCTGTGAGAATTCAATTCAGTTTAAAGTTTTAAATCAATGTAATTTTCTGTTACATTTTTTCCTTAGAACAACTCAACACAACTGCCCAAAGAACGAAGAGTTGAAAACTCCATCTGTTTAGTATAATACTTTAAACTAAATTAATATTCATCATGGACATTTTTCTATTTTTTAAAAAATTCACTAACCACCTTCTTTTTATATTATACAGTGTTTTTTTTCAGTTAATTCATATCAAGCAAAAAGAGGCTATAGACCACATATTTGATGGTCTCACCGTATGCTGCCGCCAAAGACACCTCCACCAAAGGAAAGCCCAGGGAGAGATGTCTCCTCCTCAGAATGTCACTTCTGCTCTGTCAGTCAGGATGGGATGGATCTGCCAGTTAAATGCCCATAAGCTTAGAGCCAGCCGGGAGAACAGGTTACGCCGCATCAGTACCGCCTCTCTTTGTGCCCCCCTTTCTTTCTTGCAAGATACACACACACACCTCGACATCAAAATGTGTCACAGAGGGCAATGTCGGCAGGCTTCTTGGCAGCCGAAACCTGACAAGAAAGCACAAGAGAGAAAGACATAGCAGAGAGAAACGCCACTCCTTCTTAACAGGACTAACCAGGTTTACAAAGAAACAAACATGTCTCATACAAAAACACTTTACTCACACACTTCATTTTGCTTCCATTTTGATGTTGAACATGTTTTTTATCATCAATTTTTGGCTCTTTTTTTTTTGTTAAGGGTAGGATTCAAGAACTTATAAAAATGTACACTTGTCACACTTTGACAATCAGTGATGTGAAATAAAATGCCTCAAACATGCCAAAAATTGTAGTTTCTGACTGGCTGATGGAGGTCTGTAAAAATGACATCAAAATGACATCAAAAAAAAAAGATTTAAACTACAATCTAAATCTGAATGCAAGGTACACTAAACTGTGGTTAGCAATAGCAAAACAGGTGTTTCACACTAAATTGCCTGTTGACTCACCAGTGAAAATAAACTAACCGTGAGTTAATGCAAGAGTTCAATATTTTAGAAATACAATTCTTAGCTATCTTTCTGAGAGTTACCCTGTTTCCAGTCTTTATGTTAAGCTAACCCTAGTGGTAAAATTGTTTTGACAACTGCTTTTTCCAAGGTCAATAATGAAGTTTTTATTTCTCAATACTCTACAATGAATGCAGATTTAAACACAGGCTCTATTTTCTTTACCTCCGCTAAGGAGGTTATGTTGTCACCCGTATCTGTTTGTTTGTTGGTTTCTTTGTCAGCAGGATTACACAAAAAGTACTATACAAAGTTGGTGGAGAGATGGGACAGGGGCCAGGGGAGAGCCCCTTAAATTTTGGTGTGGATCCAATTAAAGGGGCGGATCCAGTAATCTTTCCTAAACATCGCAAGATAGGGTATTTTTTGATATTTTCCTCAATATTTGGCCTTAGCGGAGGAATGCACTCTAATAAGTGCCATTCTAGTTTGAGGTGTAGCCAAGCTATGGTATAAGAGCTACTGTATAACACAAGCTTAGGTGAGCAAGCATACAAGACAGTTCTGTAAACGATAAAACTCTGATGATACTATACTATACTACATTTCAGAGGGAGATATTGTACTTTTTATTCCCACTACATAAATGTGGCAGCTGTAGTTACAAGATATTTTGCAGATTGAGATTTGAATAACGTATGATGACCATATAAAGTACAACCTATTGTTATACAGAGCACCACCTCCACCAACCACAACATGAAATGATAGTTAGTATTTTTAATTTGATTATTTAAATACATTTAGCTGATTAAAGTAGAGCATCTGATTATAATATGCAAGGTCTAATTTGTGTGGTCCATTTTTCAACAGTGATTCAGTTTCATGTAAAAGAGAATATACAGGGGAGGATAAAGTAATACAAACAACTGGCTATCTAATGGAATACAGTATGACAAAAATGCAATAAATACTACCTCTGTGATACTAATAAGGTACCATTTTCGTTGTGTCAAAGAAGTGTTGATTTAACCCTATGGTAAATTTTCAGACCATAAGTTAGCACTGGTGAAGTTGATATGCATTCTGTTGTAAGGCATTTCAGTTATTTTGAAGATGTCACTTCTTCTCAAAGCCACAATATGCGGCATGAGTCACTACCCAACCCATACTACCAATTAATACAATGCCATGACTGTCTATCGGAGAGACTGAGAAGGGTGTTGTCAGTGTAAGACGATAGCTAAACGATGAGCAATAGAAACTAAAGTATTCCTAATTAGGAGAAGAGGAGTGAATCCTGTTTTCACTTCATCAATAGAGTCACAGATCACTGATAATACAGGGGGACACAACAAGATGTAACTGCCTCATGGAAAAGTACTTCAATTCTAATCACAGCCACTAACTCTGCTACAAAGGAGGGTCATGTTTGGTAAAATGTCGGTTATCAGCATCTGCCTGCTATAAAAGAGGTTTCTCATCAGCATATTGATATGTGAGTTTCCAACATGAGACAACCAACAGAGCTCTGTAGCAATCTGTGGCCAAAATAAAGGTACTTCACAAACACTACAAAATGATTAAAGAGTCCCTCTAGTTTGTTGGGAAACTAACAAGAAACAGATTGATAATAGAATGGTCAAAATCAGAGCAGCAGAGGCCAAGATATACTCACTTTTAGTCCCTAGAATGAGTCAACCACCAAAAGCATTGGAACGTACATTTCCCAGTATGCATCCAACAGCATTATTTAATAGATCTCTCCCGGTAAATGCCCTCACACCCCCAGTTTGTAATGCAAATCCACATAATACACTATACAACTTTTTTCACAGACTGATTAGTACTCTTCATGACAAATAGGCTAATCTTCATATGTAAAATTGGTTGAGTGGCCCTTTAAAAATGCAATCTCCAGTTGTGGTGATAACAAGCATGATGACATGTTGACTATCAGAGACCACACATCTGTACACCCATCCCCTAGACCAACTGTAAAGTTACCAGTGAGATGTAAACTGGATTTATTGGATTTATTACACTAATCCTGTTATATTTAAATATGAGTTATCAAAATCCTGCTGTTGGAATATGTTTGCATTTGCATCATTATATATTTCCTTTTTTTTTTTGCCATTGTCCCACCTCCACCTGCACTCCTGGCTATTTTTCTTCTAGACAGTTTGGGCTGGGTTGGGAACAGTTGTTGGCACGTAAAGCCTCATGAGGCACTGCATGTGATACTGAGCTGTACAAATAACTTGATTTGACAAGAATTTAAATTATCGCTGTCCTCTGTCACAGGTCAAATTTTTGTTTTGATGACTCTGTGCAGATTATGCTGTACAGTTGACCAGTGTACAACCAGTACAGGTAAAGCTTCGTGCAGCTCCCCTGCATTCACACTGAGTCAGCATGAACGTGCACAAAAACGTGCCCTGTGGAGTTCAAACAAACAGAAGTTATGTTTACATTTAGTGCTACTCACCAAAGCACATGTGTATCCATGAGGTATAACAAATGTGTTGAATTATTTCTTTCAACAATTCAATTTTTTAAATATTTTTAAATTATACATTAATTACATTTATGTTTGCTTGCTTTGTTTGTGCATTGCTTTGTCTCTTGTCACATTGCCACCAGACACAGCATAAAACAAACAGCAGGAATGTATATCTCAAAGATGTGTATTCACAAAATGTGAATCCTACTTTAAGAACATTCTTCCATAGCACTGCTAGTGGTCACTCCTCAGGGTACCTTTAACTCACTGACTTACAGTGAATTTACATCTAGTAAGTTGATTTCTTAAATGACATGTAAATGAGTTTAGTTTTGTTTGATCTGTTCACTCTACCAGCAGTTCTGTCACAGACTTTTCTTGGTCATTTTGACCCTCTCGACTTCAGTGCTTCCGTTTCTCAGTGATGTTTCAGAAAAGTGAACATTTCTTTATAGCTTTCTCCTCCTTTGTGACAGTTATTTGCTATTTTATTTTCAGATACCCAGTCTGGTGCCTCTTGATTGTACAGTTCACACACAGATGTTAATTGAAACTGTCTTAGCCTGGCCTCCAATGTCCTGTAATTCTCTAAAGTGTTTGGGTTTGATAATTATTAACGCTTGACCTGGGTTGTATTGATTTTAGACTTTGACTCCGATTACTTGAAAAAATTTATTTACTTATTTAGATGTACATTTGAAACTGATTAGTTTTTTTTTTTCGTTCTAATAACTCACATACTATTGAAAAACTAAATTTTACCCACTTGAGATTTCTACTATTTACCTTGTTTTTTCACAAGTATTGTACTGTCAAAAAATAAATAAATAAAATAATGTACCCAAAATATAAAGGTCACTTCAACCCTTTTGATTACAGCCATCACCCTGGTCTCATCTGAAAGATAACTCTGTAAATTTTACAACCAAAAAGTCAGAATGAGTGTAAGTGATACTGAACCAAAGTTACCAAATTGATCTTATGGGAATACACACAAATAACAAGCCACTTTCAGGACATTTTGCATGTTATGTATTTATAAATGTTATGTCTACACATTTTAAGCTTTTCACATGTCATTTAACAATGTTTAGTCCTGTGTGTCATTTTACGCCGTTTTGGTTAGGGTTAGGGGGAGGGTTAGGGGTTTTTTTTTCAGTTACTACAGTTAGTCAAATTGCATTCTGAAAAACTGGTCCACCCACAGAAGACAGCCAACGAACAACCAAAGTCATTCAGAACTCAACCTGAAACCTTTTTAAAGCCTAGAAAGCTCATCCTCATCCTTATACCCTCAGGTTGCAGCTATGTGGATGTGTAGATGGAGCTTTGTACGACTCCTCTACTTGTATGCATGTGTCCTAATGACTGTTGATAGGGAAATGAATTTCAGAAATTTCTCGGTTCAGTTTCTGTCCTCCCAGTCCACCAGGCAGATGACTTTAGTTCAGGTGGGAGGAATGTACCATCATGACATCACTGCTCAGCATGCAGATTGTTAGGACTGATTGTTTGTAGGAACTAAATCATTGGCTCATACCTACCCCAGATAAGAAATCTCTAGGGACGTTTCCAGATTCACAGGACTCTGAGATATCAAAATGGTATCCCCACATTACATTTGTGGTAATTAAAGTCAAACAGTATCCTACATTACAAAATGTGATGGCACTATTTTTTTATAACATACATACTAAAAATTTGTTTTTTCATCTAATTCATACAAAATTGCATTCACACCCAGGAGTGTTGCACAAAAATGTTTAACCTGTGAATATGCCTTACCTTTCTATAGTCAGAAATGACCCTCATCTGCCGATTCAAGTAATTGCTGAATCCCACAGTCCGAGATTCACACCCACTTCACACCATGATTGGCCAGCTCTGTGGAAGTGAGAAAGGAGTCAGCGAGTGAACTTCACTCTAAGTTCTCTTTTTTCATTTGTTACTCAGCTATTTCTGTCAACTCTCACGTGAACAACCAAGTGCAACACTATGCATGTCTCCCAGGAGAAACTGTTCAAAAATGTTCACTGTTATGCTAATATTTAAACAATATCACGTCCTCCCTACTCTCTATGACAGCAGGCTTTACACCCTGTATTCCACTGTAAATGTTCTTAAAGGTATAAATAGCCCTCTAAGCATAAACTGGCCCTTACCCCCACCATGATACTATTACACTCTTTGAGTTGAGTCTGGTGAAGATTGTCAAAACATGGACCCCAAAACTGATAAAAATTTAGCCATAACACCTTTCATTCAGAGTTTAAACTAAGGACACCACATGATCAAATTTAACTTCATTAAATATATATTTTTTAAAAGCCAAATATTTTCGTGTTTCTGACCGAAATGGACTCTTGGACTCAAAATTATTAATTAGTTGTCATCATTAAGATTGTATTTGAACTATATGTCCACTGAATTACACTGGCTGCTTCTTACCGATGTTTTTGATATCTTTTTTTTGTTTGTCTTTGCTATAATAATTCTGTAAATGACCCACTGTTTACAAATTACACTACAATACATATTTGGCAGATACTTTCATCCAAAGCAACTTCCAGTAAGCGCAACTCTGTACAACAAGAGCATCAAAAAATGGAAGTGCGACCTCTCCAAACAAATGACTATGAATGTGTTAAGTTGTGGTAAGAGTTGCAAAATGCTCAAAAGAGTGTACTGGTCATGCCTGAGTGGAGAGTTTGACCATGGCTTGGAGGCAAGAAGGAGCAGTTCCCTTCACTGTCCTTCTGGTACTAGATGGTGATGGAAAGAAACTAAGTATAAGGTACTTTTACTATTGTATTTCCATTTTATGCTACTTTATATTTCTACTCCACTAAATGTCATATGGGAAATACTCACAAAAATAAATATGTGTGGGTGTGCAGAGCCTTTACTTTGAAATGTGACTATTAACAATGCAGTCTAAACTGCAAGATTTTGGATAGTTACACATTTTTCACCACTCTTCAAAGTCTGTGTTTCAACACATCCAATTTGAAATAAAACAATGGGAACTAAGTTAAAGTGCCATGTCTCAACTTTAATTAACATCAATATTGAAAGAGCTGTGTACGAGATGTAGCCCTTAAAACACACAGTGCCCAAACTGCAAGGGTTCAAAAGCAATTTGACACCTGGCTGTGTCAATTCAACGTTTGTTCATGCACAAATGAGCTCACAAATGGCTCAGAGTTGACTGAGAGTTGAGAGTTGTCATTTAGATTGAGGTGACCATGAAAATGAAGAAGATAATAATGATGCTCAAAAAGAGCAAAAATCTATCAGAGAGATATCAAAAGTAGTTGGTTTGCCAAAATCAGCAGTTGGGTACGGTCTTAAAAAGTAGGTGTGTACAAGAAAACTAGAAAATGGCAAATGAGCTGGTAGACCAAGGAGCACAAGTCGTGTGGATGAGCAAAAAATCATTTACATGGTGTAGAAAAAACCCATTATTACTGCACAGCAAGTCAAGAATACTCTCCAGGATGTAGGTGTACAAGTTTCCTTGTCAACGATCAAGAGAAGTACTTCAGGACCATAACCACAGAGGATTCACCACAAGATTTAAACCCCGGGTAAACTTCAAAAACAGAAAGGCCATTCTGCAGTCCACAAAAACAGACAAAAAGAAACCAGTAAAGGTCTGGAACAAAGTTCCTGCCCTATCTCAATCATCATTTATTGATGATTTCACTGCTGAAAGAATCAGCAGGATGAATGCAGAGGTTTACAGGAGCGTTCTGTGCTCACATTTAGCCAAATCCATCAAAACTGATCGGATGACATTTTGTTATTCAGCAGGACAATGATCCTAAACCTAAAGCCAAAGCTACCACAGAGCTTTACCTGGAATATCCTCGACTGGCTGAGTCAGTCACCTGACCTCAGTCCGACTGAGCAGCATTCCACTTGGTGAATACCAGACTAAAGGCAGAGAGACTCCAAAACAAGCAAGAGCTGAAGGTGGCTGCAGTGAAGCTCTGGGAGAGCATCACCAGGGAAGATATAAAGTGCTGATGTCTGTTATGCATTACCTTTGATTAATCTACAAAACAGTATAATAGGTAATTAGCATTTGCTCCACCTTGACCAGTTACAACATACTGCTTATACTAAAGGGTCCAATCCACTGAACGGGTCCAATCTGCATAATGAGTACTTTTACTTTTTATGCTTTAAGTACATTTTTCTGATAATACTTATGTACTTTTTCACAAGTAAATTATTTGAATATAGGACTTGTACTTATAACAGAGTATTTTTGCACTGTGACATTACTACTTTTAATTAAGAAAAGCATCTAAATGCTTACCTCCTCCACTGGCACCAGAGACTTGAACTGGATGTGAGCTACAACAAGTAAACAGCTGCTGAGGTCTGGTGGCAGACGCAAGGGTTCTGCCACCAGAGCTGGTGGATCACCTGGGCCTCCTTGTGAGGAAGGAGCAAATGCACCTAATGTTGAACACGAAGAATCTGCAGGAGCTACTGCTCACATGTCTGGCGAGAACTACAGTTTGTCACCATGTCTGTTGCCTGGCAGATCTGGCATAACTGTCAGGCAACAGACAGGTCTAGGAGTATGGGGGAAGCGATGAGGGAGGTCCCTGTAGCAATGTGGACAACTTCTGTCATTGTAAGGAGGACCTTCTCAGCTGAGTGGTCTACAGGGTCTGAGGGGTTGTTCTGGAGGCAATATGCAGACAGTTGGCAAAAAAAAAGGGAGGAGTAAAGAAAGGGAAAACTATTGGTTAAAAAGGCTGCACTTGCCAATTTCATTGTTTAGAAATGTTTTTGACTTTTTGCATAATTCAGAGTGATTTCTCTCCATAATTTCACCTTTTGTGGTTCAGTCCCAGAAGATGGATCTGCCCACATGAGTACTATTTTACCATTCTTATATAAAGCACTGGTACAGACACTAAGAGTGTAGATTATAGGTGACATCTGTGATGTGTGTGTAAATATAGACAAAGGTGTGACAGAAGCTGCTGAAGTAGGAGTTGCTGTGAATCTGCCTTTAGATTGTTAAAGATGCCCAGCATGAATCTGTCTATCTGGAAACACTGTCAATTGACCAGAAAGTTACAGTACATAGAAACTAACCAGGTGTTCACATTGTGAATGAGTGGTTGCGGGTGATTTTGTTCATACATGTCTCTTAGCCGAGGGCTGCTTTTTCTAGAAACATAGAGAAAGAAAAAAAACATGGCTCCTCGATTCATGTTTCATTTACTGTCTGTTCCACTTCAGGTCTAAACTTGTGCCTTTTAATGAATACCTGTGGAACAGTATCAAAGTCTGTAAAACTAAGATGCACACATAAACACAGTCACACACAGCTGCTCTAATGTTACAACAGCACAAATGTTGTTTGCATCAGTCAACTTGACTGGTATGTTTTAGGCTTTGCAGCACAGGATTTTATTGTCCATTCAGTGAGCAGCATTCACCACATAGCAAAGTTGGCCTTCTTGTTAGTTCAAAGCAAAGTTCATCATTTATCACCACTAAGCTGTAGCCTCTTAGTAGCAGCATGTTTATTTGTCTCTGTTGATAAGTGAGTGTGTAGACATTTTCATACCGGTGATCGCGTAGCAGTGTTATCTTTTAAGCTACCCATAGTAAGGAATGGCATGTGGAACATTTGGAGGAAAGTGAGCTTTCTACAGCACTACATGATGTTCCAAGCCAGCACTGAAACTAACAGAAGTAACACTGACACAAGCTTGTTCATTTGAGCCCTTAAGTGTGCCAAGGGTACATACCTCATGTTTGGTTCACTTGCGGTTAATTCTGAAACTAGTGAGCAGAAATAGTCACTGCATCTAACACCTCCATAAACTGTCCTGTAAAACACAGAAAAGATCTGGAAGATATTTCAGCTTGTCAACTTCACTGTAAAGTAATAAAGAGCCAGAAGCTAAACCAGAATCGGGGATTTGTTTCGAATAGCCCAGCCAATAAGAAAACCTCAATCAAATCACACTGACATTCATAAAAATGTAAATTACTAAAAAATCAAACCTATCTTTTTGGTACACTATTTTCTAGGTTCTTGCTTTTTGGGAGGTCTTCTACTTTTAATTAAGTAAAGCATCTAAATGCTGTTCTAATGTTGAACAGGAAGAATCTGCAGGAGCTACTGCTCACATGTCCAGCGAGAACTATAGTTTGTCACCATGTCTGTTGCCTGGCGATCTGGCATAACTGTCGGGCAACAGACAGGTCTAGGAGTATGGAGGAAGCGGTGATGGAGGTCCCTTTAGCAATGTGGACCACTTCTACACATACTTAACCCCATTCACGCCCACTTTGAGATACATTCTTATTAATTTTTAATTTCATTTGACTTTCATTTAATCCCAAAGGTCTGTCAAGATTGAAGTAGCAAAAGTGTTTCAAATTAGGGCACAAAGGGTGAGGAATAAAGGAAGTGAAAACTATTCATTAAAACCGCTGCGCTAACCAATTTCATTCTTACATCTAGTTTAAGGTTGTAATTTAAGAAAAAAAATCTAATATCATAGTTTTTATGTGTATATAGTATCTGTTCTTTATCATTCTTTTAGCAATCTTTAATCAAACACTGTTTTCTCAGTCCTGATATCTTGGGAGGTTTTCAAAAGTGTTTGAGTTTAGGCCCCTGACAGAACCACTTTCCTTTGCAAATGGGTCCTTTGGAGATGTTAGGTTTATCAACCTGTGTTAACATTCAACAATTAAAAAACTACATTGTGGGTTTGAGCATTTCTCCCATTTAAACCTTAATGTTAGAAAATAGAATTTACAGAAAGTATAATTGAACAGTTAATAGAATGAATAAAACATGAAAAATCAAAGTAACCACAACATTTTAGACACCTATAGTTTGATTTCTTTATCTATCTAAGGTAAGCTCTACATCACTTCACAGCTATATTGTAAGGGGTCATAAGGCGACATGCATTTACCAAACTAACCACTTGTGTTTGGTTTATACTCCGTCAGATGGTCAGACAATGGTCAGACACCCCCCACACCTTTCTGATGCTCTACTAGGGATGGTCTGTGTCCGCCCATTGATAACCCTCTAAAACTGATGACACATCCACTTGATGTGAGACAGGAGGCAAGGATTGTACTTCATCATCATCATCCCTCATCCCTGAAGCCTATTCACAAATGGGGCTAGTGCAGGGGTAGACAACCTGCACATGTGTATCCGGTCTCTAAGGACCCACAGGTCCCCAGGTAGACATTAGATTCCAAGATTTGGGTGTAGGTGGTTGTACTACACAAGTGTTCAAATTTAGCAGGTAGAAATGGAGGAAGATAGTGCAGCTAATATACTTTTATACTTTATTAATGAGTGTACATATATAGTTTATAGGTTCAAAAAGGGGTGGGGGTGTGGGACAAATCCTACATGAAGATACCTAATCCTGAGTCTTGGAATCTAATGCCTATCCAGGTCCCTGGCAGGGACTGTTAACTTTTTCCAGGTCATGGAAATCACTGTTTCCTTGACCTGCTTAGATGATTTAGATGATTTCTATATTAAAATAATAGTTTTTAAAAAATGGTGTCTTACATTGTATTAAATATGTAACATTTTTGAATTTACAGGATATTGTCGCCCATGGCCAGCTGTAGGAATGGCCAAAAGTCCACCTGTGACCTTCAAAGTTACACTAATATAACCATTGTTAGTTTTATGAACCAGTACCAACTCTGGTCCAAGACAGAATCTGTTGACACTAAAGCTCCAGTATAAAACTTGCTCATCCCAAACACGGTATGTTTACATACATGCCTATACAACAAAAGCGGGATGCATTTGATTATTTGTTAAAGCTTGTTTATGTGAGTAGCGTCAAAAAATCTGGATATTTCAGCACATTTAGCATATAGATGTTGCATACTACAAAATATAATCAAATGTGAAAGGATGACTTTTTTACAGCTAAAAGAAGCTCTAAGTAGGGTTTAGACAGGCCTGTGTTATTATTATAGTCTGCCATTACAAACCAGTAGGCCTCACTGATTTGCATGATAGTGATCAAACCGCAACTGTGCAGAGCAACAGATGTGAAAGGTTCCATAGACCTGACATGGTATTCCATGGTATCAGTCACTGATATATTAATAATACTGACAAGATACTGTATCTAACAAATGTTAATTATTAGTTTTGAAAAAGCTGTTGCATTACTGGAACGCCACCAGAAAGTTGGGTTTACTTATCTACTCATTTTGAACGTTATCATCTCTTTTCTAACTCAATCTTGACACTCTGAGAGATCCTCTTGTGTGTTTTTCCACTTTAATCTCTTAAGAGAACCAGTTTCCTTTGCAAGTGTCCAGAAACAAATTGAGATTTGTGCTTCCTGAATCGAGTCAGATGTCAGTTTTCAACGAACAATGCAAACATCACAATGACAGTATGATTAAAAATGTCATATTATTCTGCCCTGGGACATGTATATACAACCTGTTGTCTTGCTCAGCCAGTAAGTGTTATATAATGATGCACGTATCTGTGTATGAACGATTTATTTGACTTAGATATTGCTGTAACAAAAAAGCATCAGTCAGAGACAAGTCTTGATACAGTCTCTGCTCATGTCAGATTTAAAAGGGAATGCTGTGAAACTGCATTCTTGGCACACTGTTGTGCAGAGAAAAGGATTTCAGTTCTTACTGTTTAAACCTCTAACATTGTTGGATACATATGTATTTACTGTAGGTAAGTAGTTATACTGTATAGTTTTATGCAATGAAGGAGTTAATTACATCTACTCTGCTCAACTTAATTCAGTACAATAGGCATTCCAAACATTCTGCATCTGTTACACAGCAAGTTTACCTCCATAAGCATTCCACACAAAACTGGATAATCGTAAATCTATCATCACATCTGCCCAAGTATGTAGAGGACATATTAAGTGACCTAACCCTGTATTATGAAATGATTACTTTTAAAGTAATCAATCTACATGTGTAAGATCTATTCTCATCTCTTTTAAATCCATTGTCTCTTCCTTTAAGAGTAGTGTATTGTAGATTGTGTCTTAACTACGAAACAGGTGTCAAGGCTAGAGCAGTCAGTGAGGCCACTGGTCCTTGAGCAATATGTTGGGCTGGTTGAAAGGGACTGAAGTATGCCTGGTATCTGGATTAGCTCAGGTATTCTGCCCCACAGCAACATGGAGCAACGACAAATGTAATAAAATTCCCTTCATAAACATTCATCCCCTTTGACAACACTTCTACACTACAGCTATCATTACTGACATTAAAGATAAAGTTCATATGGAGAGGAAGGTCAACCTAGTGTAAAACTCAGCGGTTTCTCTTCCTCAGAGATGGAGGATGTAGTCAGACCTTTTACTTAAGTAAAGTGCCAATACAACAATGAAAAAGTACTTATTAAAAGTAAAGGTCCTGCATTCAAAATCCTACCAAAGTAAAAGTACAAAAGTATTATCAGCTAAATATATTTAAAAATGTCAAAAGTAAAAGTATGTGTTCCACACATACTTTAAAGACTGCTGCTGCAAGTAATATATTATAGCATTTTATTGTTGTAGCTGGTCCAGGTAGAGCTGGTTTTAACTACTTTATATACAGCTAGGATTTAGTCCAGTGGTTTCCAACCTGATAGGTTTAGAGGGGAAATATCCATTTCATGGAACTGCTAACTCACAGACATTTGAATTGTGTTAAGGGGCCCCGTATAAACTCTGTAAAGGTTTTAGGCATTAGAAGTAAAGTGATAATGTTCTGAAAAATAATGTCATGAATAGTTTGTGTGTGTCAGTAAACATCATCCAAAGTGCAGGGAACAGATAAAACCTAAATCAAACAACATTTGCTGTGACCACCCTTTGCCTTTAAAACAGCACCAGTTCTCCTTGGTACACTTTGCACAGTTTTTCAAAGTACTTGGCAGGTAGGTTGTTCCAGGCATCTTGGAGAACTTGCCACAGTTGTTCTGTAGATTTATGCTGTTCCACTGTCTTCTGTCTCTTCATGTAATCCCTCCATGATGTTGAGATCAGGGCTCTGTGGGGGATACATCTGTTGCAGGATTCCTTGTTGTTCTTGTCACTGAAGATAGTTCTTTGACTCTGGCTGTATATTTGGGGTTCTTGTCGTGCTGCTATACTCCGCAGAATCTGAGGACACAGAGAATTCTAAACACTCAACATAGAAAAGCCTCTGCTCAGTCCAACGGGTGAAGCTACTCAACACACTTCTGAAGACATAACCAGTCAGCAGTCTTATTGCCACATTCTTAGGTTTGCATGCAGGTAGGGCATTTTCAGTAAACACTCAATTATGCATTGTGCATCTTTTCAGCCAACTTACTACGTGACACATTCTTTGACTGTTGGGTTGAAGCAACAGACAATAGCTGGAAGATGTGATGCAAACACACTTAATACAGCTTGTCTATACTATAGGAAACTCAAGACTTAACCCAGGATTCACTTCAACAGTTGCTTTATTTAAAACTATTAAGAAATAAAGGTTGATGAGAAATAATTGACATACATGGTATGTTTAAAAGCTTCACTCCCACACAGAGCAATCAACACTGGTTAAAACCTTCAAAGCATCTATCAGAAGCTGGTTATTAAGTTCATGTCTGTCTGAGGTGAGCTGGCCAGAAGGTTGTCTTTGACTGGAGACATGCGTTTTGACTTTTCTTCCTTACAGAGATTCATCTTCTGGGAATCTCTGAAAAACACAAGCAGCATGGTTTTAGAAGTGTTCCATCAGAAACTATATAAAACTAACTACTGAAAAACGTTCTGGAAAAATACTGTTGGCTATAGACTAGTAGATTGACAAATAAAAGGAAATTGATTGATTTTTGATTTTTCCAAGAGAATATATTGAATTCAGTGATATTTCTGTGACCAGTAAAAAGCTGACATTTTGCTCTCATCAAGAAGGAAAGATAACATTTTGAAGGAAAGCACACATTTTTACATAAAATAAATATTTATCAGTACCACTTTGTAAGAAACATTTATACAGGGTTTAAAAGCTGTAACAACAGATCATTTACTTTTACTTTAAAGATCACGTATAAGTTACTGATAAGAACAACTTCTGGGCTGCAAAGATGTGAAAAATGCTTCGCAATAGAGTCATTAATAGGCAAGCCATTAATACAGTAAGAGAGGGTAATGAGTGTCTTACTATCTAATAAAGCCGTGAAGTCTGCAAATATAAGTGTTAATAATCCTTAATTAAAAGATTCACATTTGTCCATTTCTGATAAGTTGACAGCAAAATTGTGTGAGAAATCTGCAATTATAAATGTTAAAAAGTGTTTTGAACAATTCATCAGGTCTTTAAGTATAAATGTTAATTATTATTAACTGTTCATCAAACCGTTCACTCAAATTGCAATTGTCCAATAAAGCTTAAAGTTCACACTACACGATTTTGGCCCTGATTTTCCACTCCAGATCAGAGGGAATTCGGCATTCGCTTGCTATTTGTGAACTGTTCAAAGACACAATCCCAGAGACTCGTCGATACATGGCAGATACCCGAAAGACATCAGGTAGGCTTAATATCTGGACCTTTTTGAAAAGTGTTATGACCCAGTTGTAAATGGCAGAGTGCGGTGACAAGCTACAGCCAATGAGAGCGCAAGATACAGGGTTTGGGGAAACCCAGGGGAGGAGTTTCACAACGTAATAAAAATAAATTAAAATTACAATTAAAATTAAATAAAATGGACAGGCCAAGTTCTTGATGGTAGAACATGAAACATTGTATTTACTCTCTGCTACAAATATGTGTTGCCTAGCAAAATAAAAGAACTGTTATTTATAATCTTATATAGATATTACCCGATAAATTACATTACTTGTAAATATATTCCTAATATAAAAGACAAATGCTCTTTCTGTAATTATATGGTGGAAAGGCTAGAACAACAGTTTATTCACCGAATAATTGTGACAGTGTTTTGGGCTGATTTTCAATTGGATTTTAAAACGTATTTTGAAATTTCACTTAAAGAACATGATTTGTTATTAATATTCAACAATCCTAATTTCTACACCAATGAACAGTATGTCATTAAACTACTTTGGTCTTGCTTTAGGCTTTAGGCTTGAGCCTATCCCAGCTGACTCTGGGTGAAAGGCAGGGTATACCCTGGACAGGACATATAGAGAAACAACCAGTAACGCTCACATTCACACCTATGGGCAATTTACAGTTGCCAAATTAACCTAACCTGCATGTCTACGGACTGTGGGGGGAAGCCGTAGTACCTGGCCAAAACAGGGTTAAAACCCAGAACCTTCTTGCTGTGAGGCGAGAGTGCTTACCACTGCACCACCGTGCAAACAAAACTATTAATTTATGGAAACTCTTTATTATAATTGATTAAGTAAACCTCTTGTGTGGATTCATATGTATGTTATTTTTGTTGTTTTCAATCTTTTCTTTCTCTCTTTATGCATACTTCTGACATAGAACTAAATAATCTTTATTTTTTTCCCTTTTGTTTTTAACTCTGTTTATATTATATTGTATGCCCAAAATGTTGTGTTTACAAAATGTATTGTTCAAAAATAGTTTCTCATTAAAAGGTATCAAAAAATATATATATCTTCACGTATGGTAGTGAATCAATTCTTGTGTCACTTCTCGCCTTTGTTTTTGTGACAAAACATAGTTTGGAGACCAGACAGACTCATTGAGGATTCCTCCTAGGGAAAGATCTTCTTGTGACCCCTGTTGCTGATCAGTTATGTAGTGTACAAACCAAAACGATTTCAAGATTCCTGATTACAAGAAAACAAGTTGTGTACAGTACAGCTATGTGACGATTTTGAAAGTCATGTAGTGTGAATTTAGCATTATCAAGTAAAAAATTGATTAAACATTAGATGTATTTGTTCTATTATAAACCGAATTGTTAGCATATCTGGTTGACTATCTTACCAGCTACAGAAGTAATCAAGTACATCCACAGCCAAGAAGCACATCATTAACTAAATTTTTGGGATTACAGACTATGTTAAATTTTTCCCTACTACATGTCGGTCGGCCCTGGATGTCACTTTATTGGAATGCAGGCTAACATCAGCAGCTCCATTCTGCTCTGTATTGGATTTGGGAAACATTACAATCCAGGAACTCCAGCCAAACTTGTCATGTGAGGTAGCCTAACATTTTCCAAACCCATAAATTAGAACTGACCTTAAAAGACATTACATTAAAAGTGAAACATACTGTTTGAAAACATAAACAAAGCATAACTCTAAACTCTGTTTTTCTCATCCAAGTCTTTAGCAAAGCAGCCAGGCAGGGTTGTTAGAATTAAATACGGGGGATTTTTTTTAAAGGTCCTGGAAACCCAGAATGTGTTCTTATTAATGGCCTGATCAATGTTCTATAAAGCATTAGTACATCTTAATTAAATATTAATTAAGTCATTAATTACTCCTTGTAAACCCTTTTTAAAGGGTGACTTGTTAGAAAGTGCTATCTCTTTTTTATAAGGGGATGAATTTCTGAGATGCCTTAAGCTGAGTTCGCAAGGTGACCTCACTTGATGACAAAATGCCTGCAACAGTTTTAAAAGTATGTTACACAGTTCCAAGTATCTGAAAAATAAATGTTCATTCCAGTCACTACTACAGTAAATGATGGCACTGATGTATAAAATCAGTTGTTCTAGTCACTGTTTGGGCTGCAATGACACTGTGTATCAGACTGCAAACGCCAAGATGTAATATGATAATCAGTTAGTATAACTTAATTGCAGCTTAAAAACAAACAAACTTTTGCATATTTCACAGGGTCACTTAATAACCAGTCGGAACTGAATAACAAAGCTGTTCAGTAATGTAGTAACTAGTGTCTAATGTAGTTAGTAATGTTAATAAAATCCAGTATACTGTATATTGGTCGTATTTATTTATGCGCTTATCAAGTCATGATTTTCAGGTCATTAATGTGCAATGGAAGATAGACAGAAAAAAGATAGGCATTAATGTGGATGAAGAATGAGGCATCCAGCATGTTTGGAGCCCTCACTCACTGATTAATACAACTGCATACCATAAATTGTTAATGAATTTATGGTATGCAGTGGGCTCCATAATACTCTATGATATTTAGTAGACAACTTTCCTTTGAAACCAAATTTCCAGAATCATGTAAAAGAAAGTGATCAGAATTATACTCAAATATTCTATTCATTTGCAAAATAACTTGAGTATTTATCTTTTACTTTTTGTAGCTGAAGTTCTTCCAGAGGCTGCTGATGGTGGCCTGGACACCAGGGTTGTTCTCATTATTGGGGAAGGAGACTTTTTTCCCAGAACCCACAGTCTTCTTCCTCAGTCCACTGGCCCTGGCTGGGCCCAACATTTGCATATTTGCTGCTCTACCCTGTCTGCTGGACTTTGGCTTTGACAAACCTGAAACCTAGAGGCAGAAAGACCGTGTATAGGGGACAAGATTAAAACACAGAGGAAAATGCACAGTGTTGTACTGCTGTTACAACCAACAAAATGCCTTAAAAGTCATTTTTTCTAAATCACTAATTTAATAATCCGCTGCCACTCTATCCAGTGTCTTTGTGTTGTAGGGGCTTCAAAGGCCTTCACATGGACTCAATTTCCTGCAATCCTCTGCCCTAGTGAGCTGGTATAGAAGGATTTATTTAGAGACTTCATTATTGGTATAATTATTTAGATTGTTTTATTACCCAGCCTTACCTGGCTGTATCTTAAAAAAAAAAAAAAAAAAATTACACCTGCTAACACCTCTAAAGCTCATTGATTGCCACCTTGTATTTCATGTAGTGTAAATGAACAACTAAATCATAAATTCAGCTAGATTACAATAGTATTTGCGATCATAGAGCTGCATTAAAATAGTATTTGCGATCACAGAGAGAAGGAGGGGACAGCCATGAGGTTTAACTCCCTGAGACTCTCTCGCTCCCTCTCATTAAAAAAAAAAAAAAAAAAAAAAACTACTACTTTGCTGTATATATATGTTAAAAGTCATAGTCATTCAATATTAATTTAATCTTTTTCAGAAAAAAAGTTTCCATACTTGTCTTTATTGGATAGCAAATAGTATTCAGGCTGACAGGAAACAAAGGGAGAGTGAGGAATATGACATGAAACTAAGGTGGCTGGCCAGAACTGAACCGAGGCCTCTGCATTTATGTGGGATAAGTCTTAACCATTTGGCTATCAAGACGGCCCGTTAAATATAAATTTTAACTCAATGACAAGTAAATATAAGGATTTATATACATTATACATGTCTTTACATACACAGTGAATTTCACGAATCAGAGATGTGAGTTATGCTGAAAAAACCCCTGTAAAGCTAGTATAGCAATGAAAGACTCCTGAGTGAGATGCTCTTGTCAAAGAGCCAGTGGACACTGTAGGCACAAGCAGGATATTCAAATCAGTCTCTCTTTCTCTCTCTCGAACACATACAGTCCTGGTTGAAATTATTGGCACCCTTGAATTTGAAGTACAGAATTTAGAACACTGCTTTACACAATTACTTTCTCACTTTTGATTAATTTAAATTAGTTCCTCAAACAAAATATAAAAACAAACATGATTCAACTTCAATTTTCAGTGTTCACATGACCTGAATTAACCAATGAATGGTAGTTTTGCTGCATTAAAAGGGGCTGATTTTTTTCCGTTTCTTTTTCACAATGGTGAAGAACAGAGAGCTCTCTGAGAGCATCAGAAATGCTATTATCAAAAAAACATGTCAAATCCAAATGCAACAAGGCAATCGCCAAAGATCTTGTAATCCCTGTTTCAGCAGTTCAGAATGTTATCAAGAAGCATCACAATCATAAAACTGTTAAGATGTTTCCAGGACGTGGTGCTAAAAGAAACTCAGTGAGAGAAGTCTGTGAATGTTAGTGCGGATTGTGGAAAAACAATGTCACACAAGACATCTAAAGAGCTTCAGGCTGACCTGGACCAATGTGGAGTGATGGTTTTCGCCCGTACCATACTTTGCACAATAAACCAATTACGGCTCCATGGGTGAGGGCCAAGGAGGACACCACTATTGACAGAAAGGCACAAATAGGCAAGACTTCTGTTTGAATAAACTTTCATAGATAAGAGACCGTCTCTCTGGGATAATGTTCGAAGGACAGATGAAACCCAAGTAGAGCTCTTTGGGAATGCAGTGCTTCGGTTTGTTTATAGGCGACGAAATGAATCCCATAAGAAAAAGAAAACCCTAACTACAGTAAAACATGGTGGAGGTTCTATCATGCTTGGAGCTGCTTTGCCGCCTCCAGTACTGGAGGCATTGAATGCATCAAACAAATGATGAAATCAGAAGATTACCAAGGCATTTAGAGTGAGATGTGCTCCCCAGTGTCAAAAAAATAGGTTTTGTGGCGAAGACCCTAGGTCTTTCAGCAGGACAACGACCCAGCGCAAATATCCAGCAGCACAAAAGAATAGTTGAAAAGGAAAACATAGACTATTTTAAACTGGCCAGTAATGAGTCCTGACCTAAACACCATTGAAAACCTTTGGAGAACTGAAATCTGCCATTCAGAGAGTTTGAAAGCATAGCAATGAAAAAGTGGCAGAAACTATCAGCAGACGGGTGCAAGAAGCTTCCGGATGGCTTCAAAAAATGTTTAGAGGCTGTCATTGTTGCGAAAGGTTCTGCAACCAAATATTAATGAAAGGTGCAAATAATTGTGTCTGGGGTCCATTTTGTGTTTGTATTATTTCACTATTATTCGATTTGAGTTTTGTTTTTTTTTAAATTTTATTTCATTCAGTAACCTTGGGCATATAAATATTTTGATTATACAAGATTGGTTAATCTGCATGTATTTTTGAAGATATTCTAAATTCTGTACTTAAAATTCAGGAGTGCCAATAATTTCAACCAGGACTGTATGCACGTAGTGTCATCAGTCTAACAGGGATTCAGCATTTGTGCCCTGTTATACTTGAATATAGTACTATAAAATGGTATTGACTGAATGATTATAACATTATATGAACCCATCCTTAATTTACTAGATTTTCCATTTATTTGGATCAATTAAAATTCCCAAAATTTATGGTTATTCTGTTATCAGATTGAATTTGAGTTAAAGTCTGAATTACTTACTCTGTAGAGTTTTCTTGTACACAAACATTTATGCTCACCAAAACACATTGTGTGCACCCTTGAGGTCTTACAAGCTTGTTGAATGCATTTCCTTTCTGAATGTTATTAAATGTATATATCGATAATTATTGATATCGATCAATATGAAAAAAAAAAAAAAACACTGTAATAGTATTTTGGCCATATCGCTCAGCCCTAGATCCAGGCCAGGTGTCAGACATAAGATTGATATCCATTTTCTCTTTCTTTCAGAGTTTATGGGTTGGATGATAATATTTTATGGTTTATTTCCTTGTCAGGGTGGAAAAACATCATTCCCAGCACATATCCAATACTATCAAGGAACACGTAAACCCATGATAATGAAATTCATTAGTGGTCTGTAGCTCTATAACGGAGGCTGACTCAATCCTTGTCTACTGTCTAATGGTAAAGAAAATAGTAAAGAATTAAACCTAAGATAAACCAAAAATCTGCAAAATGTTTGATGTAACTCAGGTACTAACCCACCTTTGATCTCAGAATGCTGGGCTTCTTATCTACTTTTGTTGAGTGTGTGGGACTCTGCTCTGGCCCAGAATCTGTGCGTGAATTCATTTCCTGAGGAAGCACATGAAAAACACATGTAAGATCACAAAGCCACGCTACCAAAATAGCTTTTTGCCCACCCTCTCATGAGCCATGAAATTCTGATGATGATGTATGTTTAACGGCTGACCCAACTACAAGGTTTGTATGAACGTACGAATGCTGATGGACATGAGGATGGTGCATCTCCAGAGGGTCTATAGGTCTTTGGAGAAGAGGAAAAACACTCCTTCTGATGCTGAAATTGCTGCAGGGCGGCCAGGCCTGAGGTCGACTTAGGAGTTTTTGATCGTTCCATGGAAGAGGAGCTATCTGACCAGTGGAACAGTCTGAGGCCTTGCCTGGCTGAACTGGGGGATGTGGTGCTAGGTGATGTAGTTGGGCTGGGGGTGTCCACAGATGAAAAATCGGGACCATCGCTGTCATTGGTCTGGATGGTGGGAGAGGACTTCTTCTTAGTAGGACTGACAGCTGTGTGGTACATACCATGAGGTAAATCCTCCTGAGCCGATTCCTTAGTGCTCAGACTGGCTGCAGAATTGGAACTGATGAAGAATCTGCGTGTGGGAATAAACACAATCACATTATAATGATATACAGTGTTAGCCATAATGTATACTAAAACTGCATGACTAAGAGAAAAATTATTACAGTAAATTATGTTGGCAGATATTGTAACCAAAAGTACAGCCCTTCGTTTAAAAGGAATAGTTCAACATTTTGCAAAATATACCAATGTTTAATATGAATCTCACATCTGAGTGTTAAGCATAGAGCTGGAGTCAGGATGTGATTACCCTAGTTTACCATAAAGACTGGAAGCCGGGGGAAAGAGCTAGTCTGGCTCTCCCCACAGTTCAAAATTATGCCTTCCACCACATCTAAACCTGTATAATTAAAAATATATATCTACATAATTAACACTTGGTATCATGTTTGTTTAAACTGTACACAAAGAGAAACAAAATAACAGCAACTTGTAGTTTTAGGGGGAGTTACATGCTGGAACTATTTCTTGACAAACAGCAGTATAGCCATCCACCCAATACTTCTGTGCTGCATCTCTGGCTACAGGTTTCGGTCTTTGTACAGGTATGATGATACCAAACCTGGCCTAAATTAGGTTGGCCTAAATTAGGTCATGAGGGTGAAGTAGATCCATGAGATCCATCTTTTATTTCAAGTTCAGCTTTGGTGAACTTCGCACTTTTGACCAATAGCAAACTGCTTTGACAGTGCTGAGCCAGAGTGTCTAAAACTGAGGACACTATCCTAGCCCATTAGTACCCACTTTTATATTACTCTGTTCTGCTGGAGTATAAACTGCTCAGCAAAAAAGGCATGGTTTGCATTTATGAGAAAGGAGTCAAGGGTACAAACAGGTCTCTTAAAAAAAGTTAGTTTTTCATCTGTTTAGCAACTATGCTAACTTACTAACTGATGGCGATATAGCTAACTTGGAGGGCTATTGTGACTGGCTGTAGCATGCTGTAGCTGTTTGCTTTCACGAGGAGACGAGGCTGAACTGCGCCATCACCTTCTGGTGTGACCAGGGCCTTAGAGATTTTTGCAGAAGCTTTTGTTTTTCATTTTGTACAGTCATGTTAGCTTTTACTCTGTGCTTCCAGTCGTTATGCTGAGCTAAGCTAACCTCATCCTGGCTAACCCCAAGGCTAACCACATCCTGACTCCATGTCCATACCTAGTGCACTGGCACGAGATTATCAATCCTCTTATCGCACTCTCAGAAATAAAGTGAATACGCTTATTTCGTCACATCTAAAACTATTACTGCAAATTAACAAGATTATTTTGCTCTATTTTTGAACCACCAGGTTTTTCCCCATTTTTTTTAATGTGGATCATCTGTCAGAGCAGCTGCTACATAATCATATTTAGTCTCTAAATCTTCTGCTGTCCTTATTTACAACATTCAGATAACAACTAATTACTACTGTATAACCTGAGGTGCAGATGCAATTTTCATAGGAGATTTTTTTTTTTTTTTTTTTAAATCACAGAATCTTCAAAATTCAGATGATTAATTTTTAGAAATTAAAGCACTGCTTTCAGAATATCAAGGCCAACCAGTAATCTCTCCAATGATTTATTTACCAATTTATCTCCACCACACAAATTCATTAAATTATGTGTTTAATGTTGAGCTAAAATTAATCAACTTAAGTAAAATTTTATGACTGTAAAAAGTCAATCTCCAATAGTAAAAAATTCATACTGAATATTTGTCTGCATACTTTATGCATACAATACTACAGTTAAACTGTTTAATTGCTTGTGTTGTTTACCCTAAAGTTATCTGTTTTATACTTATGTCTTGTCTAGATTAGTCAATAATGACTTGTCAGCAAAAGGGATCCTTAGATGTTGCTGAATCCATTTGATATCACCTGCTGCATGTGGCCTTGCCTTCCTCCTCAGCTTCCTGGTTCCTCCTCTGTAGCAGGGTGGCAAAGCGGTTGCATGGCCGGGACTGGCAGGTTAATGTTGGCTTGTCAGGCTGCTGGTCTGACCTGGATCGTTTCTGACTGGAGGAGGAGTACTGCTGCAGCATGTCCCGGTCTGATATACTAGAGTCTATGGGAGAAAAAAGACAAGTACAGTCCTGATAAAAAAAAAATAAATTAATTTAAAAAAGGCGATGTATAAAACTGTTCATCATATCACTATTATTCACTTTTTGTATAAATATGTCTTTACTTTCTTTGTCATAATAGGCTATACACTGCTACTTTTTTCAGTTTTTTCCATTTCGCTTTTTTGTATTATCCTCCTAGTATTTTGCTGCCACTGTGACTCAGTGTCCTTTAAGGACTTTTTCCTTAAATTACAGTACCTGCAGATTTAATTTCATAAAAAAATAACAGTGTTGAAAAAACACTCCTGAGTGTGGTTAACCTGTAATGACCAAAATAATCTAGTTAGATAAAACCACACAAACATCTTTTCAATAGTTTAGTCCATGACTATGATAAGTAGAATTTTTATGTGTAGATGATCTATAAAATAAAAACAATAAATTGTTGGATTTCATTCAATCATTGTCAAACAAAATTGATCAGTTTAGAACCTGTGGATCTACTGACAACATATAATTGAGTATATTTGTATCAAATAACATGTAGCAATCTAGTTCACCTTGTCTTGGTCTTTTCACCTGCAGCTCTCTGCAGGGCAGCCTCAGAGCTTCTAGGCTGATGACTCTCTCCTTCCCCCTGGTGGAGGGAGACCTTTCTGAAGAAGCATTAGAATTGGGAGGGGGAGCAGAGGCTGGCTTGTAGCCTCCACTCCAGATACTATGCCCAGTGGGGGCTGGTAAGTCATTCCAGCAGTTACTGTTGGGTTTAGATAGCTGAAAAGACATTTACAAAGTTAAATGCAACACTTCATTTTGATCATCAGGACTCCTTTAACTGATTATGATCTGATACCTGTGGAATGGGTTTGTCTGGGCTGAAGTCATCTATTGTCTCCATTGTGTTGATGTCAAGGTTTCCTAAGGCCATCTGCAAGCCTTTGTCATCTCCTACATTACTGGATTCAGCATTATCAAGGATAGAACAGCGGAGGATTGAACTTAATTTGCATTTCTAAATGAACTAAAATGGCACTTAGTAGACCGCAAACCTCCACCGAGGCCAAATATGAAAAATGCCCTATCTCGCGATGGTCAAGAAAGTGACAAAAATTTCCTTGATCTGCGCCTTTAACCGGATCTGAACCAAAATCTAATGGGTTTTTCCATGGCGCATACCCCCTCCCTCCACCAACTTTGGTGCAAATCTGTTTAGTACTTTTTGCATAATCCTGCTGACAAATAAAAAAACAAACCAACAAACAGACAGGTGAAAACATAACCTCCTTGGTAGAGACAATTATAACTAAGGGTGTAACTAAATTTACAGAGGTAACACTTAATCAGGTGTGATTCAGGAAAAGAGGATACAGTCCAGCGTAGCTGAGGGTGGCTGGGTCAATGTGTTCTGGGTAAGGGTTGAGGGGTACAACCTTCTTCCTGACAGGATCAAAGACCAACTGGTAGAGGAAGGTGTTATTGGCTCTGAGGAATCCTTCGATGTACTGTTCAGGCACGTCTAGCTTTATCTTCAGGTACTGGCCCATCTTTCTGATCACCTGACACAGCAATTGTATGGAGAAAGTTTAAGCAATATTTATGTGTATGCTTTTAATTGCATACCAACAATATGTATTTTTACACTTCATGCTTATTTTGCATTTTTTTGTAAAATTGGAACCCTCATGTTGCGTAAAACTTCTTGTGTAAAAGTTGTCCTTTCATATTCAATTGTAAATGTCATTCCTAATTCTAATGAATTTATCCTTGTATTATATTAATAACACTTTCTCATTTGTTTAATCAATTGTATTCTACTGTACAGTTATTTCCTTTGGACTTCCTCTGAATCACTTGGATTCAATGTTTCTGTTCATAACATGTTTGGAATCGACATTTTATTTAAAGTGAGCCAATGTAAGTTTACTTGAACGGTAGCATTTGTGGCTAAAAATGACAATTATGGGATTATTATTCATTTTGAAATGTACTGCAATAGTGCAAAAGTAGAAAAGAGTCCTAAATCTGACACTCTTTTTAACTTCAAGTAGACTTGCAAGCTTGGTCAACAACTGATAAGTGAGCTTCCTCCGTGACAACTGAGCAAACTGGGATGTGATTGAAAGCTCCACAAAAAGTTGGTTTTGAGTTAAGATTATTTTGTCAGAGTACTATTTCCAAGGCCAAGAATGAACTTTCACACCGAAGAATCATAAATTTAGTAGACTCTAAAAATGGTGATGCCATTTTTTCAATGAGCTGATTGGTGAAATGGAAGAGATTTTTGTCTGGGTTTTAGTCTGATGACCTAACCATTATTTCATCGGAAGCAGGTGTACAGCCTGCATTGCCACGTTGATCTGTGCCTCTTAAAAGTAAGGCACCTTTGGAATCCAAAGTTCAAACAGTAGTTACCTTGCTAAATGCTCAATCCACTTCAACTGTTCTCACCTTGACGATATCAGGGTCTTTGGCCAGCCGAAGCAGCTTGCAGGCCTTTCCCAGACCAATGCCATGCAGAGAGGCTAGATAATCGCAGCCAGAGAGGATGCACATGTACCGAAACTTCTCCTCTGTGAAAACATTCCCCAGGGTGCGACAGCGGCCCAGGTTACTTTGGTCTATCTCCAGACCGTTGCCCTGCTTGTCCATTTTGAGGATCACCTAAATGATTGTGAAAGATGACTGATTTATGAGTAGGGCAATTGATTTATGTTTGGGAAATGTTTGCTTTCATTGAACTTATGGATTGCTGAAAACATAACAGTCACTGCACAAGCACTGACCAAGCACTTTGTCATGTCCAATATAGTTTGTTGTTTCTCTCTCCCATTGACTTGGCACTTCCTTGTTGTTTTTACCATAATACACAAAGTAAGCACTTGTACCCTTCTCCGCCCATGAAAAATTTTATCTATTTTGAATGATGATAACTCCTAATAACATCACCCATCTCCATACAACCATCAGGATTCCTCCATGTGCAGTCCAAGCTGTAGGTATTTGGACAGTTACACATTTTTGTTCTTCAGGCTCTGATCTTCAGCACGTTCAATTTGAAATACAATAACCACATTAAAGTGCCAAGTCTCAGCTTTAATTTGAGTCGGTTTACATCAGTAGAGAAAGAACTGTGTGGGAGATATTGCACTTTAAAACACATAGTGCCCACATTTTAGGGGTTCAAATGAAGTTCACATGAAGTCAAACAAAATCACCATATTTCATATTTAGGGTAAAATCCTTTGCAGTCAATTACTGCCTAGAGTCTTTGACCCACAGACATCAGCAGACACTTTGTATCTTCCCTAGTGATGCTCTCCCAGAACTTCACTGGAGACACCTTCAGTTCTTGCTTGTTGTGGGTTTTCTTTGCCTTTACTCTGATTCTCAGCAAGTAATGACTTTTAATGCATTTAACTGAATCTGAGCACACAGAATGTCCCTGTATTCATCTTGCTGCTTCCATCAGTGAAATCTGTAACGAATGTGCCAGTGTACCAGTTCCAGTGGTCGCCCTATATCTCCAGGCTATAACAGATCCAACGCCATGTTTGACAAATGAGGTGTTGGCTTTGGGTCATGAGCTGTTCCTTTTTTCTCCACACTTTCCTCTTTCCATAATTTTAATAGAGGTTGATTTTTGTTTCATCAATCCACGGAACTTTGTTCCAGACCTCTACTGGTTTCTTTTTGTCTGTTTTTGTGAACTGCAGAATGGCCTTTCTGTTTTTGAAGTTTACCAGGGGTTTAAATCTTGTGGTGAATCCTCTGTGGTTATAGTCCTGAAGTACTTCTCTTGATCGTTGACAAGGAAACTTGTACACCTACATCTGCACTCCTCATATTGACAGACAACTCCATCTCAATCTAAATGACAACTCTCAACTCTCAGTCAACTCTGAGCCATGTGTGAGCTCTTTTGTGCATGAACAAACATTGAAATTACACAGCCAGGTGTCTATTTACTTTTGAGCCCCTGCAATTTGGGCACTGTGTGTTTAAAAGGCTATATCTCATACACAGTTCTTTCAATATTGACATAAACCTACTCAAATTAAAGCTGAGACTTGGCATTACAGTACTTTATATCAAATTGAGTGCGCCTAAGCACAGAGCCTGAAAAGCAAAAAAATGTGCAACTGTCCAAATATTTATGGTCTGGTCTTTATATACAGTAAATACTGTGCATATTCAGCTGGAAATACAGCCCCTGGGTCTAGTACTTGATACCTTTTTGCAGCCAAATGCCAGCAGGTCAGAGTCTTCTGTGATGACAGCCTGGGCCAAACCAGATTTAGTGAGGTAAGCAAGCTGAGCATCAGCTTCATATGGAGCCACCACACAGTCCACCCCTCTCGCCCTCGCAGCCTGGTTCAAGAAAACACACACACACAGGCGCACGCACGGTCACACACGCACACACACGCACGCACACACACGCACACACACACACGCACGCACACACACACAAACATATCTTGTTATACTTAACTTCACCAACATGCAACATTGCTGCATGTAACCATAAAGCCTGAAATAAAGAACATGAAAAAGATTTTTAAAAAGAATAAGATTTTCCTCATATTTTCAATGTTGCCAAGGATAGTATGTAACTTATAAGAGAGACTGGAATGGGCCCGTACTGGGTTAGCTGTTTAAGTGCATTCATACTCATCTTCTACAAATATACCTTGAGACTTCAAAGACTTTCCAGTGAATCCAATTGGTTCAGTATTATCTAATCTCTAAAATTATTGCTGGACGGCAAATATTGTCCTTGCTTTGCCTCCCCTTTGCCTTAATTTAAATATTCACTTATGAACACTAGTGGATCAGAAAACAATGTGTTCCTTCACTTGCCTGTAATCGATACAACATATACTATATACACACACACACTCTTATATAACTGTGCACTGTAAGGAGATGGAGGACATCTAGACCTGCAGATACCCAACAGTGTGTTTAATGCAAATCGTTATCTTAGGGGAAAGGTAGAGAGAGCTGAGACAAATTCATCCTGGTACTGAAATGAAGGAGAAGACTCCCCTGGTATTGAGACGTGACACAAACTGGTGTTTTCCTAATAATGACTATATTGATGCACCAGCCATGCTTCAGCAATTAGACTAATCAGAGAGCCCCTTGTGTGGATACTGACCAATCAGTAACATTCCATCCCTCTAGGAGGAGCATAGTGTAGGAAGCATTATATCCCATCAATGCTCGTTACTAACTTGTCTTCTCTCTCCCGTAGTTTTGTGCTTTCTCATCTCTCTCCTCTCTCCTCCTCTTGCTTTCTGCAGGTGTTTCTGCCCCTGGTGCTGCAGAGTCTGGATCGGTGACCGCAAACCACCTATTTCCCCCATGATCCTGCTCAACACCCACTGCTTCAACTATTATGATTATCATTAGTTATTATTATTATATATATTTTGTTTTATTAGTATTATTATTCACCCTATTATTATATTAGTCTCATTATTATTTTACATTTTTATGAGGTACCTCTCTCTCTTTCTCTCAACCCAGCCCGTCAGGGCAGACAGCTGCCCTCCATGAGCCGGGTTCTGTTCGGGGTTTCTACCTGTTAAAAGGGAGTTTTTCCTTGCTGCTGTTGCCAAGTGCTTGCTCATGGGGGAATGTTGGGTCTCTGTAAATATAACTATAAAGAGTACGATCTAGACCCGCTCTATATGAAAAGAGATAACCCCTGTTATAATTTGGAACTATTTAAATAAAATTGAAATTGAAATGGTGGTTTAAAAGAGTATGCAGAAGAAATACACCTGTCCTGCATTCCGTAATCCAGTCCCTTCCTATTTCAGGTTTGTATTCTGTACTGTCTGCCATCCAAAGAATATTATATTATGTGATACATAAAAAGTTATGTTTGCCTTTATTTTTGAGTTTGGCTCCTACAAATCTTAAAGTAGATGTAAGTTTGGCCCACCACCAAATGTGGCTTATTCAATCCCCCCTGTCAGAGGGGTGCAGGAAGACACTTTGCACACATCAGTCATTCCAGGTCAAAGGTTTTGGTCCACAGCCCAACAGGCCCTGGGATGTAGTACGCAAGTGAACCAAGTCAGGCAACAGTTTACTGACTTACGGTGAACACCATGACTAAACCAAGACATACTAGCACTCTTCGACCTCCAGCCTGCACTGAGCGCATCAAGAGCTTTCCCCCCACAACATCTCAGCCACTGGGAGACGTTGATTTTTCACCCTTGGGTGTTAACAAAGCTTTCCAAAGAATACAATATCTAGCTCAGGAGTCGGCCCCCAAGGTTCAGTCAGAATGACTGTTGGCAAAGACCCCCTCTAAGGTCTGTGGTAGGAAATGTCTTGCTTCTAAAGAGAGTACCATCAAATGTGTAGACAGTTCTTACTTACTTCCTTGTTCCGAATAAGGATGGCAGCTGAACCAGTTCCTAGCGGCTGTCTGTTTTCACATGATTCTCCAGGCTGTACCGGGTAGACTGGATTACAATCATCAACTTGAAGGATGCTTATTTTCAAAGGGTGGATGATATTCTCAGCCCTGGAGAAGCAAGGCTTGTCTGTGCAGCAGTGTTCCCTTAAGATCATTTCCCTTTGGAAGTAGCGGTAACAGATGCCAGGTGAGGGGCTGTGTGGAACCACAGGACAGTCAGGATGGTGCAAGGGTCAACCTGTGGACCTAGAGCATTGCTCTGTGCCTATACTGCTAAAATTTTTTAAAATGTTGCTGGATTAGGGGCTCTCAGTATCTATCATTAAGGTATATGTTACTGCCTTTTTTCGCACATTTTAGTGGTCAATCAGACACATTCTATGGTTGGCCATCTTCCAAAAGGTCCTCTGCAGTTGTGGCCCCCACATGTTGTACGTGTCTTCATGGGGTTGCCATCGTTCGGGAAGCATTGTGCTCACCACCATTTGAACCCCTAGATTAGGCTGAGCTCAGACAACTGTCTGAAAGGCAGACTTTCTTCTTGCTATTACATTTGCAAAGTGAGTAGGTAAACTTCATGCCTTCCCTGCTGCGTGTTTGCATTGAAATTCTGATGGGTCTTGGGTTACCATGTGGCCAAACACATCAATCAGCCTATCAATTTAGGCATTTTTGCCCCACAATCAGTGGCAGAGGAACTGCATCCTAGAGTCAGTCCACTCTGCCCTGTTCGAACTCTGACATGGTACAGTAGATGTGTAAGATGGGTTCCATAAATCTGATGTGCCATTCCTTCATCATTGAGGGCACAGGAAGGGTTTTGTATTGTCTAAACAGAAACTCTCTAACTGGAGATATCATATCACAAGCTTACAGGCTCAACAGCTCCCCTGTGTTAATTGTCATTCAACCAGGAGTGTCTCCACCTCTCGGGCAGCTTTAATGGGATTTCCATTGAGCAACATCTCTGCTACGTTGGCTTCTTCCTGCGTCTTTGTCCACTTCTACAGGGTTAATGTGGCCACCATTCATTCTATAGCAACAGCTGTCTTGTCTGAACCTTCAGTCTGCAAGTGAGGTTTGGTGAGTGCAGATTTCTTGTGATCTTGTTGGTATGGGTTATCCAGGTATTACATACCATCTGGCAGTCAGGAAGAATGAAAAAGGAAGGGAGTTACAAATGTAACTGGGGTTTTATGAATTCTGGATCTCTTCCATCATTCATTGTCACTCTGGGTGACGACTTTTGGATGTCAGGCTCCTTGACACTCCTGTCAAGGAGTGTCCTGGTATTAGGTCTCGACCACCTATTAGGTCTCGTCCTCCTGCACCTGCGCACGTGCGTGATGCATACCAGATATTACATAACATCTCTGGCAGTCATCCAGAATTCACAGGACCCAGTTACATTTATAACTCCCGTTTTCTATTAGACTTTATAAATTACTTTTTAACCTGCTAACTGTTTTTTAATTCACTGTTTAACCTTCTGTTAAACCTGTTTTTGTCCTAATTTACTGATTAATAAGTTTTTAAATCTCCTTTTCTGTCTCTCAAGACTTCATTGTGCATCAATGAAGAAAAGAATGTGCAGAACCACAAAACCCGTCAGCACATGATGAAATATTGAGATGTCTCACCAATAGAGTTAGGGCTTACCTTAATAAGATTATGAGCCATGGCTGGTGTGATGTTAACACAGCGGGTAAAACAGTCTCTGGCCTCAGACAATTTGCCTTCACGTAGCAGCTGTCGGCCTTTTTGAAGGTTGGCTTCTCTGCGGCTATGAATGAAACAGAATTAATAATGCAATACTTTACACCTTGGTCATATTTAATGCAATTACAATGAAGTTATATTTTAAAAACTAAATGAGAAGGAGAGAATGATGATTTGCCCTAAACCTGAAGTCTCTTTCTGGACAATAATATAAATCTATAAAAAGACAGCTGTCATGGTAAATTAGTCTGAGATTTTTTTTGTCAAGGCATCTTAAGGCTCTGGCGAAGATAGTAAATGACCAAGAACCTGATGGTCACTCCTGCTGAGCTCCAGATATCCTGTGTATCTCTGAGCTCTGCAGGCAGTTCCTTTGACCTCATGGCTTACTTTTTGCTCTGATATGCTTTGTCAGCCGTGAGACCTCATATAGATAGGCGTGTGCCTTTCCAAATCATGTCAGATCAACTGAATATACCACAGATGGAGTCTAATCAAGGTGTAGAAACATGTCAAAGATCATCTAGAGAAATGGGAGGCACTTGAGCTAACTTTCAAGTGTCATAGCAAAGGGTGTGAATACTTCTGTCAATGTGATATTTCAGTTTTCCTTTTTAAAAAATTTGCAAAAATTTTTAAAATTCTGTTTTTGCTTTTCATTATGTAGATTGTGTAGATTGATGAGGGATTTTTTTTTTATTTTAGCATAAAGCTACAACATAACAAAATGTGAAAAAATGAAGGGACCTGAATACTTTCAGAATGCATTGTGAATCAACTGCAACATTAACTCTGTTTATCAACCAATCAACATCAGGTTTCAGCACAAATCCGATCCAGTTGCTTAGTTTGTCCCAGTAGAAGGTATCCATTGCCTACCTGCCCACTTTCTCTTTATATAAACTGGTTACTGTAATAAATAAAGCAAGACTGAAGTCTGAGTTTAGCTATTTTCTATTGCTCATGTTTCTTGCTGCTTTGTGAGTATCATTTAAAAAGTGGCATAACATTATGTGACATTAATTACAATTTACAGTTTCTGTGCATTCAACCCATGCTTCCCGTTGATGGTTTGGAACACTCACAATTAATTTTGCATTACCTGTAGAGCTAACTTTGTGTTGTTTGTGTCATCACTGATACTAGCTGCTGTTTCTCAACAGAATATGTCAGCTAGCCAGACCTGATAGATGTCTGTCTACGTGTGATGTGGTAAAAAAACAAAAAGTCTATAAAATGAAAGGTAGAGTATTTTACAGTTCAACTGTTAGCTGTTTTATTTCTAAATTTTGAAAATGTCATTGACATTTGAAAAGCATTTCTAACCTGTGCTGTGCACATCATTGATTTTAAATGTGAAACTAGGGTTGACCCAAATGACTCGAAGCTTCTACTGTTGCCATGATAATCCAACTCCAAATCAGTATTAGAAAGCTGCATTTTGTTTTTGTTTTTTTATTATTACATATGCATTGCAACAAATATCCCAAAATAGCCCATGAAATAAAAAATAGTAATCCAACATTATTCATTATGCATCAACATTATTATTAGTTGGGATGTTTAATCTTAGTGAAAGTTCTGTGCTTCACAGATCTCATTTAACATTACAAGCACCGACAAAGGGACAATAACTTCCAAATATACGCCAAAGGAAATTGTCATATCGCAAATCTACAACGAGTTTGGTAAATCACCTGAAAACTGTAAATAAAAGCTTAGACATCTTGTAAAAATCAGTTTTTTTCTATTATGGCTTATGTTACGGCAACCTGGATACTAACAATGTATAACGTTGAAGTCCGATTTTTGCCCTTCATTTGAGGTCATTTATAAACAATGACAGCGTTTCATATTTTGTCTACCAGAAAGCACGACAACAAATCTAAGGGAAGTTTATGTTATATGTTTATGTAAAAGAAGATTTTTTTTTAAAAATTAGATTTTTTTTTAAACTCTCAAATATTGGTATCAGTATCAGTCTCAAAAATACAGTACAGTGGCATGAAAAAGTTTGGGCACCCCTGATAAAAATTCTGTTACTGTGAATAGTTAAGAGAGTAGAAGATGAACTGATCTCCTAAATAAACGGTGAAACATTCTAAAAATTAAAAGAACTGATGCCAACAAAGCAGGAGAAGGCTATAAGAAGATAGCAAAGTTTTTTCAGTCAGCCATTTCCTCACTTCGCAATGTAATTAAGATATAACAATTAACGGGAGCTGTGGAAGTCAAGTTGAGCTCCGGAAGACCAAGAAAACTTTCTGAGAGAACTGCTCATAGGATTGCTAGAAAAGCAAATCAAAACCCCGTTTGACTGCAAAAACCCTTCAGGAAGACCATCAAAAGACCTTCCCTCAATCTACAGGGGTGGATCAAGGGAAGAATGGATAAAATTAAATACTAGTAAATTCTGTAAGCAAATTGTAAAGAAGCTAAAGATGAAAAAAGGATGGCTTCTACATCAGGATACTGATCCTAAAAACACCTCAAAATCCACAATGGACTACCTTAAGGTGCGCATGCTGAAGTTTTCGCCATGGACTTCACAGTCTCCTGACCAAAACATCATCCAATATCTATGGGTAGACCTCAAAATAGCAATGTATGCAAAACAGCCCAAGCATCTCACATAACTAGAAGCCTTAGAGAAAAGAATGGGTGAAAATTCCCCAGAAAGAATTGAAAAACTTTTACCTGGCGACAAAAAGCATTTACAAGCTTTGGTAACTGCCAAAGGGAGTGCCCAAACTTTTGTTTCAGGTTTCATTTTGAAACTGCAAAAGATGGAAATAAAAAGTAGTCTGAAGCTTAAAATATTAAAGAAATGTGCCATCTTTAACTTTATACCTTTTGAAAATCAGTTCATCTTTTATTCACTTCACTATTCACAGTAACAGAAATTTTGACCAGGGGTGCCCAAACTTTTCATGCCACTGTATCTCTCAGGCTCTCAATGCACGTGCTTAAAACTTGGCTACTGCTTTTTAGCAGTTTCTGCTTAATAGAAAACAGCCAAAATACAGATGGGTGACTAATTTAAGGAAAAACCAACATAAAGAGGTGTTGGGCCACCACGTGCTGCTGGATCAGCTTTATTGTGCCTTGGCATTGATCCTACAACTCTCTGAACTCTACTGGAGTACACCATTACACACCATTACACCATTCTTTCAAAAGATATTCCCTCATATGTTTTGATGATGGTGGTGGAGATCGCTGTCTAACATGTCTGTCCAAAATCTCCCATAGGTGTTCGACTGGGATGAGATCTGGTGACTGCAAAGACCATAGCATATGTTTCATATAATTTTCATACTCATCAAACCATTTGGTGATCCCTCATGCCCTATGGATGGGGACACTGTCATCCTGGAAGGGACCACTCCCTTCATGATAGAAATGTTTTATCATAGGATAACAGTGATTACTTACTTTGTATGAATTTGCAATGACACTTCCCACTAAGGTGACAAGTAGACCCAAACCATGCCAACAAAATGCCCCAACAGCATAACAGAACCACCAGATCCCCTCACTGCAGGGATCAAACATTCAGGCCTGTACAATTCTCTAGGTGTACGCCACAAATGCACTTGCCCGCTTGTCAAGAATATGGTGAAGGATGACTCATCTGACCATATCACATTTGTCCACATTTCTGTAGATCAGTGCCTGTGGTTTTTGCAACACTTAACTCTGAAGTGTGCATTCTTAGTAATGAGAGGTTTATGCACTAAAACCCTACTAGTGTTAATTCTGTTAATGAAAATTACGACTAAATATGTTTGTCAACAACCTTTATTTCCATGAATAAGATGAAACAGCACCAACGTCATTTAACACTAACTGTGACTATATTAACATGCAATATCATTGACAAAAAAGACGGGACTAAAATGTAGTTTAAAAAAATAAAAAACCCTCTCTATATTTTCATTGACGTGAAAAGAGGAGACAAAATTACATAGTGTTTTTTCAAACAGTTTAAAAACCCTTCTGTGAATGGCTGCGCTGCAAATTTCTCTTTCTGTGCACTTGAATCATCTTTCTGGTATGCTGCACACCAGTATCGCACCAGCACACCCATAAACGCACTGCGAGCAGTCCTAGACTAGACCTAGCTATGCACTTAAATGCTATGACTGTAGGTGATTGGATAACATACAGTGAAGGGAAAAGAACATGACAGCAACAAAATGGGTTGACATTTGGACCAAATTCAAATATAACACCACCGAGAGAAAAAGTGAGAGTGTAGTATTGTTAGGGAAGAAGCCCTGTGACTACAAAAATCACTAGGAAAAAAAACACAAACCTGAAGAAACACTTTAAGGCACACCACACTGAAACTGAGGTAACCTAACATTAAGATATCGAATAATGTTAGTTTACTTTTAAAGCCGTATTAAGCTTACTACTAAAGGCAGTGGTGTACAATCATTTATAAGCATCTCACAACAACATCTACATTTAGTCTCACTAAAAAGTTAGTAGCCCAGTCAGCTATGTTGGCCAATCTTTTGCTTGAAAAGTTTGTTTGTTTTGGTGTATTAAACATGCTATCCATGTTAAAGCACACAACTATAATGCCATAGCCTACACATTCAGGTCTTGTCAATTCTGAATGGGTCCGTTATAGCTAAATGTAGTCTATTTGCAATATCAACTGGTTATTAAAATGCATAACATAAAATTCAGAAGATTGTTTTGGGCTTGAATAAAGTCTGTTGGGCAGTAGTTGACTGTCTAGTACATAGCTTGTGTTGTGTGCAAAAAGGTTCCTAATATTTTCTTTACAAATATATTTAATTGGTATTGTACAACCTATTATAAACACTTACTATATAACACAATCTAGTACAACACTACAACTAAGACATACCAAATTACAGAATAAAAACACCACCTTTCTGGCACAGTCCTGACAAAACTGAATATTATGAGGGTAGGATTTATTGCAGGGCTGTTGTATTAGGTTCTTTTTGATTGTAAATGGACGTGTTTTCATTTTTCCTGGTTACTTTCGGATTGACTCATATTGCAAGACTTAGACTGCATTGGATTTGCAAATGTTGTTGCATCTTTCCAGACATAATTGTTAAAATCAGTTGGATTATATCTTATTTGAAAGCAGACTGCTGAAGTTTGACTAATATGGTCATTCTTGGTCTTGACTAAAACCAAACTAAAATGTTTAAGTTTATCTTTGACTAAGACAAGACTAAAATGTCCAGAGTTTTATTTGACTAAAAATTGACGAAAAAATAAAAAGAATGAAGTTGACTAAATACGACTAAAACTAACATGCACTTTTTATCTCAGGACTAAGTGTAGGACAAAATCTATAAATAGCTGACAAAATTACCACCTAACTCGACTGACTCGACTATAATATCCCTCTCTGTGTAATTGTCGACGGACTGTTCTTGCTTACACTTTCTGATCACATCCTGCATTAACATTCTCAGTCCCCTGAGGAAGAGTTGCTTTTCTGTTTTTCCGTACGTCACGCTTGTATTTTCCAAATCTACTTACTTATGTCGTTCCCAGAGATCTAAGCATGTTGACATATTGATGACAGCCATGAGCTCCTACCCCTGCATTTGGCCTTCCTGATTGGTTAAGAAGGGTGAGACTTGCTTGCAAACTTTAGAGGGGAATATCTCTGCTGTTCAATGAGTCTGGGTCACAGAAGCCTTTCGATGCACCTCTCCACATTAGGTTGTTTTGGAGCATATTTCAACTAAAAATATATTAAAAAAATAATTATTTAAAAAAGTTCTATACAGTAGCTTTAGAGTAAGCTACCACTTCTTACTTGGGCTGGTTTTGAGCCAAAGGGATGGCAACACAGGCCTGTCTATGTTTCTGAAGGTTGGTTGGTCAACCACTTTGGTACAGACTGAAATATTTCAATAGTTATTGGATGGATTGCCATGAAATTTGGTAAAGATATTCTAGTTCCCAAGAAGATGAATCATAGTAACGTTCATGATCCCTTCACATTTCATTAAGCACCACCAGCAGGTCAGTTTTTTCAATTATTCGGAAAAATATCTCAACCAACTCACCAGTTGGATTGGCACAAATTTTTTTACGGACATTTATGGATCCCAGAGAAAGTACCCTTTGGTGATCACCTGAGGTTTCTTTTAGCTCCATCGTGAGGTTCACATTTGTGGTTTTGAGTGAAATCTCTTGACAACCATGAAATTTGGTACAGAACCTTTTGTCTCCCTCAGGATGATTCATAAATACTTTGGTCATCTGACTTTCCATCTTGCACGATCATGAGGTTAAAATTTCAGATTGTCCAATACTTTGGTTTATGACCAAAAACCTGCAAAACTAACGCGATTCTCTTCAGCCTCAGTTATATTTCGTGTAAAGTCGTACTCAGCAAATGTTAACCTGCTAGCACATTAAACTAAGATGGTGAGCATGATAAACATTATATCTGCTAAAGATCAGCATGTTAGCATTGTGCAGACTTGCATGCTAATATTAGCATTTAGCTCAAAGCACCAATGCTAGCAAGTGTAGACTCTTAGTTTTGTTGTCTCAGTCTGGCCTTGTCTTATTTCTAAAAGGCTGGAGAATAGTGTATGTATGCTATGTTGTACTGGGTATTTATTGTACGTTTCATTATTGGTATTCAGTATTGACTACCTACTTGGATGTTGCCAAAATGTTTTCATATCTCACTAAAGTAAATATAGCTACCGTTGGTGTCCCAAGAGTTCTCATTCCAGTATAGACTTTCTACATAGCAGCTCAGTAACTAGTCTCTAATTCACACATTTAAACTAAAATGCAAAAATAACAAACCTGCCTAAATAACAACATGAATTTCCTTTTTATTTCATTTTTCCTTGTATTCTAGGATTTGTTAGGACAGATGTCCAGGATATGTATTTTATGTGTCCTGCATCCACACACTCATATACAGTGGCATGGAAAAGTGTGGGCACCCCTGGTCAAAATTTCTATTACTGTGAATACTTAAGCAAGTAAAAGATGAAAAAGATTACACATTTCTTCAACATTTTAAGCAAGATTACTTTTTTATTTCCTTCTTTTACAGTTTCAAAATAACAAAAAAGGAAAAATGCGTGCAAAAAAAGATTGGACACCCTGCATGGTCAGCACTAAGTAACATCACCTTTGGCAAGTATCACAGCTTGTAACCGCTTTTTGTAGCCAGCTAAGTCTTTCAGTTCTTGTTTGAGGAATTTTCCGCCATTCTTTCTTGCAAAACGCTTGTAGTTCTGTGAGATTCTTGGGCTGTCTTCATTGCAATGCTCATTTGAGTCCGATCCACAGACTTTCAATGATGTTTAGGTCAGAGGATTGTGATGGCCATGGCAAAACCTAGAGCTATACCAATGTGGATTTTGAGGTGTGTTTAGGATCATTACCCTGATGTAGGAGCCATCCTCTTTTTATCTTCAGCTTTTTTAAAGACGGTGTGATGTTTGTTCCCAGAATTTACTGGTATTTAATTGAATCCATTCTTCCCTCTACCAGTGAAATGTTCCCCATACCACTGGGTTATAACACAAACCAAAAGCATAATAAATCCACCCCATGCTTCAAAGTTGGAGCGGTGTTCCTTTATGAAATTCTGCACCCTTTTTTCTCCAAACATACTTTTGTTCACTGCAGCCAGAAAGTTCTATTTTTAACTTCATCAGTCCACAGGATTTGTTTCTAAAATTCATGAGACTTGTTTAGATGTTCCTTTTGCAAACTCTTGACACTGATTTTTTTGGTGAGGACGCAGAAAAGGTTTTCCTCTGATGACTCTTCCATGAAGGTCATATTTGTGCAGGTGTCACTGCACAGTAGTACAATGCAGTCAAAAAGGGGTTTTGATTTGCTTTTCTAGCAATCCTATGAGCAGTTCCCTCAGAAAGTTTTCTTGGTCTTCCAGACCTCAACTTGACCTCCACCGCTCCTGTTGACTGTCATTTCTTAATTACATTACGAACCGAGGAAACAGCTACCTGAAAAAAAGGTTTGCAATCTTCTTATAACCTTCTCCTGTTTTGTTGGCATCAATTATTTCAATTTCCAGATTGCTAGGCAGCTGCTTAGAGAAGCCCATGGCTGCTAATTGTTGGGACAAGGTTTGAGGAGTCTGATTTTTTATTAAGCTTTGAAATTTGCATCACCTGGCCTTTCCTAACGATGACTGTGAACAAGCTATAGCCCTAACAAGCTAATAAAGGTCTGGGACCTTGGTAAAAATGATCTGAGAGCTTAAATCTCTTGGGGTACCAAAATGTTTTCACTCTAAAATTGTACAAAACAAAATTAATAAACTAATCTTGCTTAAAAAGTTGAAAGGAATGTTTCATCTTTAACTTCATGCCTTTTGGAGATCAGTTCATCTTCTACTCACATAAATAATCACAGTAACAGAAATTTTGACCAGGAATGCCCAAACTTTTTCATGCCATTGTATAATCAGGGTAAAAACTCACTCTCTGCGAGCCTTTTCCACCACTTGTTTGGAAGGCAGATTGCGTCCATCAAACACCAGTACTGGTTTGACACCGAAGGTCAACAACATGTCCACAAATTTCATGCAGTACCAAACATACCTACGATTGGAAAAAATAAAAAGCCAATATCAGTTCTGGACATTCAACCCTCATTACAGGTAGATTACAAGGTAAATATTGACATATTTCTAAAAACCACTTTTCCCATTCATCTACAATTATAAAAATGCTTACTGATCAGTTGGTTCTCCTTTAGCGAGCTTCTCGGCACATGAAAATGCTCCTTTATGCAGCCAGCAGTACGTGTCCACAGCTACTGTCTGGCCTCTGTATTTTTTCACACTGATGGGCTCTGCAGCATCTTTGATGAACTGTAGTAGTCCAGAGATTCCCATTTTCAAATTTTGATTTCAGTAACAATGAACCTGTTAAAGAATCAGGAAAATATTGATTAAAAACAAATGCTCACACTTGAGCATTTGAGGAAAGACATATCATCCACCAACAAATCTCTATGTTAATAACATCATTAATTAATAACATCTTAAAACCATTCTTAAGAGTATGCTTAAATTTCCTCATATAAAAAAGTAAGAAAAAAGTTGCATGGGCTAACTTTAAGAACTGTAATTATATCTAAACCACCTGACTCTTAAATTAACTTAATATTGAGTGAATGCATAACCTAGGGCCAAAGAACTACAAAAGTCTGACAAAACATTAGTTGAGAAACTAAATTGACTTTGAAACCACTCAACGTCACAAGCAAATAAGTCATTCTGGTGTTATTCTTTTCTAAACATACAGTTGACATCATCCTTTACATTGTAAGAGGAGCCATGGCTATGTCACTACTTTCAAATCAGTTACCAGAAAAATGGAAATCCTGTCACTTCAGATGAAATAGGCTCTCCTCCTTTACATTTGCATGCTTTTAGAATATTCACCTTATTTGTGCAATGTATTATAGTATATTACTTTCATTGTACAGTGTATATTCAGCACATATAGACTAGTTATAGTTCTATCTTGAGTCTATCTATCTATCTGTGCTTTGAATGTGTGCATTTTACTGATAATTGGTTTACAATAAGACTGAAAGACTCTGAAAAAGGCCTGATCATGACAGGAAGCATGGATTAGAGCATCTCCAAGACTGTAGATATGCTGGGCTTTTTGAAGCTTGTCATCTAGGCACTCAACCCTCTGCTGTCTGGCCCCTCAGTTGTGGCACCCTCTGTGAGGAATCGCAGGCAGGCAAAGGTGGTGTCCTTTTTAAAATGTCTCCTAAAACCTAATGTATTGTATGGTTGTGTATTTTATACATATTTTTGGGCGGTCCACAGCTGAATTTAACCAGAGATGCCGTAGTTCAAGGTTGGCACCTTAACCTATTTCCCACCTCACAGTTTTCTTTGAACTGATTGTAAATATTAGTAAATGTTTCGATTTTCATCTCACTTTACTCTTAAGGCTTTGGATTTGTTTCTTTTTTTATCTTCTGTAAATTTATCACTTTCTCTAAATGATGGACAGTTTAATACATGGAATAAAACAACTAGATTTGGCAATATTCTCTAGTGCGGTTAAGAGTTTAGATATTCAATATTTGTAAATACATCACTTAAAAAAGGGCCATACATTTCTGTCTCTATACTTTAAACTATTCATTTGCATATGTGAATATAGATGTTATTTACAGGACACATTAAACCATTAGCTGAGTTGAAGTTCGTAATGAGATGTTCTTTCTGAGCAACCTGGGTGGTCCACTGCACACACAGGCTGCGCGCACGGTGCTCATCCCCTGGTACGTGCGCCTCTAGAGGCGAGCTTCAATATCATAGATCGGGTTTTACAAATACTTACTTGATCATTTGTTTCTGCTTAATGCCAGTGACCGCTTACGGCGACTGAATAAATGAGGAGGAAGCTCTCAAATAGCGATGGAAAGTTGTCAAACTGTGCTCCGATTTAAATTTTTAAGAAGACGGACATTTTTACTTGCTATACTTAATAGTAAAACGGAAGTCGTTAGCCGATAGCACTTAAGACCGTATAGGATTTATTTACAGCTTACCGGTCACGCTTTAATGTGGAGCGCATCCGGCACATCACATCCACATTTTCAGGTTTAGTGGTTATCGTTTATTTAAGCTATTTTCATCCACCAAACAAGCAAGACGGGGCTAACGTTAAAGCTAGCTGAAGCCAAACAAAATTCATTATTGAGATTTCAAGTATCATTGACAGTAACGAAAGAATTGCTTAGGGAAACTCTGTATGCCGAATTTAGCATACAACCTGAAAAAAATTCTTAATGTTATCGAGGTATGTTTTAAGACGTGTCTTGTTTATTTATAAGCAAGACAACATAAATTCGAAGTTTCAAATATAGAATTCACTAGAAACAGTATATACAGGGAGAACATCCCCGTATCTACAGGTAGCATCAACGTTTCTTTTGGGTGCAGCGCACTATTTCTTGGTCTTAAAAATACAGTCAATAACTGAAACAAAATTTAAAAGGAATCTTTCATCTAACAAAAAAGTAACAGAACAAAGTCGGCAGTTTCTTCGCTTACATAACGCTAACAGTAGCTGCAATCGATGTTCGTGTAGACTGAATCAAAGATAACACAAGCAATATAGCTAACGTCAAAAACTCAATGAATGCCGACTTCAAACTTACTTATCTCCTGTTGTTTTTATCCACATATATAGGCAGCTTGACAAGATCGAAGCTGGGGCGAATTTAGTTTTAGCGGCAAAGGAAGTGGTTCAGTATGAGCTGCTGCTATTGGCCAGATGGACAGGGAGGGCGGGATTAACGGGTAGAAAAAGAGGTTTGCTCTAAAATGTGATGGCTAGAGCATGTTACGATGTTCATATCTTGTTTACTTTGGTCTCAAGAATAACGGTTATCTCGGCATCTCCCACGGTAATTTCCGCTGTCTGATCATCCGCTGACAGAGATTGAACGACATACTGCTGCCGTCTCATATGCCGCATGCGCTTCTCCCCGCCCCCGCCTCTTTGGGAAATACCATTCTCTGCATGCTTCTGGCAGGAGTACATTACATCCATGGGGAGTACGAACAGACAAGGCAAAAACTATTTGATATTTTAATGATTCCTCAGGCGAACGTTTAACAATGATTTAATCGTCACTACCGGGTTCATTCATAATGATGGATGAAAATATGAAAATGGTTAGTCTGAAATTTGTAGGTTTGAATAATGATTTATAGAACACAGTTTTATGTAGCCTATCTGTTCAATAATCAGGTTTTTACATGCAAAAATGAACACGATTTTCAAAGTCAAAAAATAAAATGAAACACAAAATAAAATGTGTGCTACTTGATTTCAAAGTGTCCAAAGAAAAACATCGATATAGCCTATGGAATTATGAAATTTCCACTGTCAAGCCAGCCATTGCAGATGAAAATACAGGTTTGTGCCAGTAAAGGCCAATTTTTGGGTTCCACACATTCATGTTCACAGGGTCCTTTTTTTTAGTAACATAAACTTTTATTGAACAAATAACAATAATACACAAAGAGAGCCAGGGAATGAGACAAAAATCACATTACACCAGAGTAACACAGTGGACAAGAATATTACATAAAAATATTAAAATACATAAATTTAGTATTTTACAAGCTTTCTTTTTTTTTAGAGCAATGCAATGTTTGAATGTACTGTTTGCAGTCTGTTTCAAATACTAAGAAAAGGGGTCTGCGATTTGAGGATTAACATTTATGAATGAGTATTTTCACCAACAATAAAATAAAATTAATATAGAATTCATTGGCTTTAACAAAAGACTAATTGGTAGAACAAAACAGTACATGTAAAAGAAAGGGACCCTCTGAGTCAGTATGTTTAGTGATGAATAGACTGACATCTTGCCAAGATTTGTGAGTATGAGGACAGACCGTAAATAAATGCTCTAATACTTCAGGGCACAGTTCACACACACAAAAAAAATAAATCAATGTCCTTTTTAAATTTTTCTAAAAAGACCTTGGAGAGGTAATATCGATGAATAATCTTAAAAGATGCTCCTTTTGTCTTACAAGTATTAAGAAATTTAGATAATAAATTCCATATTTTCTTCCAAATGAGACCAGAAAGGAGAGTATTCAAGTAAGATATAATGTACAAAAATGCAACAGAGACCAAGTGTTTCTGGAATAAAGAACGAATATTACGCTTTTTAATTTGTTTTTTAGGAGAAACAGATTTGACCATTGGGAGTTACAAGGGGGGCCAGTGGAAACAAGGATGTCTGAAGATTTACTGTATTAATGTAAAGCATTAGTACACCCAAACTGATTGCGTCAAAAACTACAGCAAATTCCTTTGGAGGTATTGCAGTGTTATATTTGTCAACAAATTCAGAATAAGACAAGTAAACCATGAGATCTGTACAACTGACCAACCAAAAATATTTTATGTTCAAACCAGTTCCTAAAAAATAATGATTTGCTCTTGTACAAAATATCTGTTGTTTGACATATAATATATATGAGAAGAAAATTTATGTTTATAAATTAAGGATCAAGAAAGAGATATTTTTTAAGTTAGACAGTTTTAGAGACATTTTTTCTGTGTTATGGCTGCCGGGTGAAACAAAGTCAAATGCTCTTAGTTTCGAAGAAAATGTAATTGAGTTGGAGGTTGGTTGTTTTCAAAATTGTTTATTCCAAATGATCTTGAAAGTATCATTGAGAGGTGAGAAAACAAGAGAGTTAATCCCATTATGTTCAAAGTGTTCATTAACACAGATTTTCTTATGTACTGGGGTCTGTTTTTCCAGATAAAATTACACATTACATTAAATTATTATTAATCGTCTCTGCAATCTGTCTGTATACATCAAGAGATAAAGCAGTGAGTTGAGATTTGCCCTCTGCTTTAGTTAGTAAAATTCTGCCTCTCAACACCAAAGCCCTCTGCAGCCACCCAGTAAACTTTTTTTTGGACTTTATCTATAATCAGAATAAAGCGAAATGAACATCTGGAATCTTTGGTGATCTCCCCATCAGCAATAGAGATACTGTACCTTTCAAAGGGCTGATTTTTTGAAAGTCAGAGAATAGTTGAGCAGTAAAAAAAAAAAAAAAAAGGTATAGGGAAAATGACTGTCTGACCTGGTTTTAAGTCAATTTTAGGAGAAGTATCTGTGTGCACTTTAATTGAGCAATTTGAATTCTTATACATAGTTTGAATTGCAGCACAAAACTAAGAGTTAAAAACCAAATTTCTGTAAGGCATGAAATATGATGCCATGCTCAACAGTGTTGAAGACCTCACAGAATTCTTAAAAGAGGAATACACAGAGGAGCCACAACAGTGCTTTATAATGACCATTGAGAAGACAAACTGGGTGCCACATATCACATATCATATGTGGGATCATGTGTGGGAATAATGTGTTTAGGCTTTCACATATCATATATGTGTGTCATATAAGTGTGGGGTTAATGTGTTTAGGCCTTGAGTCGTCATGGGTGGAAGAGCTGTATCTGTTATACATTACAAAAACATCCCATGGAGGAAGGGAGCAAACTGATCTGCAAATGCAAAATAAAACAATACCTGCAGGCAGGTATTAATGGGGTCCAAGCCCCCTGCGCAATTCGCACCCGGCAGCTCGTTGAGGCGATGCAAGTCAGACCTTCAGGCCTACGGTTGCAATACAAGACTCAGGTTGAGAGCGGCAAAGATATTGGAAAACATTCCACCAAGGTTGGGATGTTTCTGAGGGGTATTCCAGCCGGGTATTCTAGAGAGCATGGTTAACCTAGCTTGGCATATACATTTGACTTGGGGTTGAGTAAACTTATTGCAACTTATCCAACAATTATGAGGGTCATTAGATGTTAAGTGCAACAATTTTTGCAGATTGGACTTCATCTTTATTCAACTGTTCAACTTTGTGTAACAGCGCCACCTAGTGGCCAATATGCACCAAATTTTGTAAAGACGCTCATTGTGGCATGGCACACGACTGGCCAAAGTTTTGTCTTAATCGGACAGACCTACGTAAGATATGACATCACTTCCTGTGTACAAGTACAAGTGTTTCCGTTTTAACTTTTGCATTTTTTGGAAAATCAAAACTCTATTTAATGGGTGTGGGCTATATCAAAAGATTCAGCTAAATTCAGGGAACGCACGGATATAAGGTTTTTGAATGTGCGATATACTACTTGGGAGTTAGTGGCCAAAAGACGCTTACCTTGATCATAGTGCCATCTGTAGGTGGACGTGTCATTTTTGGTGTCAGATGTGTGCACCATTCTATACCTCCACTGAAAATTTTGGGAGCAACCCTGCTTTGCAAGCGTGTTCCCCCGCTCCCTTGGACTTGGATCCCAAATAAAAAATCTGAGTGATTACAGTAGGGTTCCCAGCACCATTGGTACTGGGAGCCATGCTGCTTTGCATGCGTGGCCCCCAGGCCCATGAGCTTACACCCCTATTGAAAACAAAAAGAATAGGGTTCCAACAGCTTTTCTGCTTGGACCCCTAATTAATTCAGTAATACTTACATTGTTTTACCTCTTCAGCTGCATACACTGCATTTCTCCTAGATATTTAATGGATAAGAGATCTATTGCCCCAACTTCAGTGGGGAGAGGTGTTCTTGTATGCTAAAATCACTGACGTATCCTTTTGATACAGATTCTCCTGTGTAGTCTCCAATATGGTCTACCAGGGCCATTGGCAGTCACTTGTGAATCCAGTCTTATCTCCTGCTTCCTCCAAGTGGTCTTTGATTGTCTTTGAATGTAAACACCAGATATGTTTACAGCGGCCACATGGACTCTCAACTAATTTACAACTGTGAGAAAGGAAAGAGTGCATCTTTTGGGGGTAGCCTAGAATGCATTACACCTAAAAAAAAAAAATCTGTCTCTTCTGTTGTGCTCAACGGTATGCCACAACATTCTCCACCGGTTGGACTCTTGTCCCTTGGCAGTGCTCTCATCCTTAGGTGATTTATGCTCCATGGTGCCTGTGCACCAGCCTGAGCACACTCTGTATAGTGAAAGGATGTCACAATGTGGCTACCACAGCTAGGGAGTACTTCGATTGATGATCAGTTTAGAGTCCCACGAAGGAGACGCACAGTGTTATGATGAAGGGGGTGTTAAGCCTCAGTTAACAAGAACTTCTATACACTGTCGGTAGAGTCAGTAAACCATTAACTTATCTGAGGGTTTATGTTTAGGTAGGAAGATATTAAGAAAAAAGAGAGAGAGAAAGAAAGAAAAATGATTTTTGTTTCCACATTAAAATAGAAAGCATTTTATGAAAGTACTTAAATAGAATTCAAGTATTCTCTAAAGTCTTTAAATATCCAAAAAATTTGAGATTGATTTTGATCCAAACAATTTGGCTGTGACATGCAACTCATCAGAACTGCAGCCCCTGTTATTTCAACCATTGTTAGCATTCCATGTATGAAATTCACTCTGTCGAGCCTAAGCAACCCAAATATAACATATGTTATCAGCACATACTTGTGGCTGCTGTGACTCAACAGAGTGAATTTCAAACATGTAACAATCACCTTTACTGAAATAAAAGGGGTGCAGGTACTCTAGAGGGTCAAAACTGCTTTGAAATGAAACTCATTGGAACCCATAAGTGTCTTGGTCTCAGTTTCGGATTAGTTGATTCTGTTAAATGACACTTGCAATGAGTAAGAGACAAGAGAAAGAACAGAGACAATCTGCAAATTGACAGTCTTGGATTCATCCACAACAACTAAAGCAGAAGGAACTCAACCTGGCTCAGAACTGAAGTTTTAATTAAAGGGCACACTTGCTGAGAGGGAGTTAAGATTGGCAGTTTGCTCTCAGGTGTGTAAAGATCATACCCAGCTGCACATACAGCCATGTATGGTTTGTTAAGAGCCATGTGCCATGTGTGACTGTACTTTATGTTTAGCAATGAATCAACACGCTCAACCCCACTGTATAGGCATAAGTACAGGTGTGTTGTATTGGCTAATGTAATGAAGTGAAACGATTTAGCCAGTAGTGGGTACCGTGTTGCAAATAACAATAATTGTTGTTATGTTGCACAAACTTAGAAAATCAAAGTATATTATTCTACAAATATTTGTTAGTATCACTGAAAACAAGTCCATAAGAAATCTTTATTCATGACAGATGGAATTAAAGTACCATCACAATGGATCCAGAAACACTCTTTGTAAAACAATTTTTAATTAGTCCTCTCTCATTCTGAGTGAAAGGGAGTTAACTGTAAAAGTAGGCCTTTTATATTTTTGTGGCCTTGAGAGGACTGGAATTATTTTTGGTTATATTTATATTATATTTGGATTTTTGGTCAGACAAAACAAGTAATCTCAAGACATTACCTTGGGCTTTAGAAAACCGTGATGGGTACTTTCACTATTGCCATGGACACTTGCTGAGAGATGCTAACCAAGGAACTTAATAGGGTCACTTCTCAGCCGAGAAAACGGTGATCTGCATTCCTTCTGGAGACATATGCTACATATAAAAAGCACTGTGGCAGGGGCAAGAGCTGCTTAATTTTTTACACAACTATAATGCACTTGTAGAGAAAGTTTCTTACTGGTGGGCCAGGCTCTCTCTGATCGGTTTTAATTCTTCTTCAGTCATGTTCATACTGGAGTGTTGACTATCTGGACCTATATTGGGTTACTGTGATTAATCAGTTGTCATGGTTTTTGCAACAAGTCTTTAGCAGACCAGTGTTGTCTAACAAACCTTCTACATTGTCCTTTTAAGGGTCTGCAGTTCCCTCCTCTAACCTTGTTTTTAAGCCCCCTGCCCTTATCACTTCAAACTATGCACTTCTCTTTACTCATGACTGAATAGCCTACCTTACCCCTAAGGCTCCCTTACAGTATGGCCACCCCTGCTGATCAGTTGTTACCATAAGGTACCCACATGTTACTTTCAGACAGTGTTCCCCAAAATTTTCATTTAACTGGCAGGGGTTTTCAGATAGAAATCAGCCCTCTTTCCTCTGAAGAATAACATAAAGATGTCAAACAGTGACCTCCTTCAGAAGGGATGGGTTGTGGGATGGCATTTTCGGTCTGTCTGTCACGCGGTAAGTGAGTCCACCACTGTAGTCCAAAGGGAAATATTTTGACAATTTTTGGATGGATTTCCATGAATTTGTGTACGTTCATTTATGGTCCCCAGAGAATGAATCCTAAAGTCTTTGGTGATCATGAGGTCAACATTTTTGATTCAGAGTGAAATGTTTCAAGACCTATGAATTGCCATGAAATTTGGTAGAAACATTTATGTTCCCCACAGGATGAGTAGTTATAAAATCTGTGAACCCCCGACATTTCATCTAGTGCCATCATCAGGTCAAAATTTCAATTTGACTAATACTTTGGTGTATGACCAAATAACTGTAAAGCCCTCAGCCTCAGATGGAAATTGTGTTTAGTGTTAATTAGCAAATGTTATAATGCTTACACACTAGACTAAGATGGTGAACATGTTAAAAATTACCTGCCAAACATCAACATGTTAGCGTTGTCATTGTGAGCATACTAGCATACTAACATTAGTATTTAGCTCAAAGCAATGGGACTTTGACCCTCAACGAGCTGCTAGCGTGGCTCTAGATTCTTATTAGCACATCTCTGATCCTAAGCATTGTCGCAATCTGCTCCTTGTGTGTCTTTATATTGACTCTGTGCTTCCTGTTTTATTTTATCATTTACCTGTTGTGCATTTGGTTGTTTTACTTCCTGCTGATGTTTAACTGCAGCTGGCATCCAAGTAGTTGCATGACTGCCATCTTCAGGAATCAGTCAGCCCCTATATTGTCCCGACTACTTTACTTTTTCCATCAGTCCTGTTTCCCACAAGAAGTTGATGAAGAATCTTCTGCCCTGTTTACTTACATCCCAATTCAGTATGTTATTTAATTCTCTTCCTCTCATCCCTAATCTTTGCATTTCCTCCATCATGTCCTCCCTTTCTGAAGTAAATCTATTGCATTTGGCGATAACATGTTCCACAGTTTCTGGTACCTGACAATGCTCACAGAGACCCTTTTTCCTTCCCTGTACCTTACACTGCCTGGTTTATTTTGAATTGGATTCAAATGTGTCCCCCTTTTCTCCTGATCCCAATGATCTTGCCATACTCTGCTGATATTTTTTGTTGATATTTTTCCATATGATGCCCTGGTTTGAATAGTTTGATACAGATGTCTATGTTTCCTTTCCTAAGTACTTCTTTAGCTAGTTTGTCCACTTTTTCATTTCTTCTGATACCTATTTGAGCAATAAGAATATGACCTCAGTGATTTGTTCTATTGCTCTTGTGTGAATTGACATTATTTTGAATAGCAAATCCTGACGAGTATTGGACACACCTGACTTAAGACTAAAGAGTCCTGATACAGAATCACTGCAAATGAGGACTTTGTTTGGTCTGTACTGTTCAATCCATTATAGGGCCATAAAAACGGCGTACAATGGAACTGTATAAAGAGCTAAGAAATCAGAAGTGCATTTAAATATTAAAATTTTTGTGACCTAGCAATGTAACTGCACAACCTCTACTGTCTGTAGCTGGGTCTTTGGATCCATCAGTAAATACGTGCAGATGATCTGATTATTTGTGATCTGTATACCAATATATCACTCTCTAAACACTCACTAAATCTGCATTTATATTTTTTGTCTTAATTTGCAGTAATTCCATAGCAGCCACACAGGGATTACTGGCCAAATTAAGGTTGGGCAAAACTCTAGGTCAGACACAAATTAAATTTCTTAGATGCCTTTCCCAGCAGGTCTTTAACACTTTTGGGTTGAGTGGTTATCTTCATGACCTTCCAGATTTATCCAATAGTTAATTAAAATTTGTTTCCCGCATAGACACAATGGCATTTCACCTGTCTCTACTTGGAGGTTCTTATTGCACCTATACAAACTCTCAGGGCTTTGGCCTGGATAACATCTGATCCTCTATGTCTGGTTTCTGATGCTTACCCATATGCTACACAACCATAATCTAGCCTGGTTCTAATTAAAGCTACAGTTAGGTCCATAAGTATTAGCCTCTGAAAATGAGGGACTAGGTTTAAAAATGACTGTATTTCCTAAACAGTTAATGCAATATTTTTGTTAAACCCCTTGAATTAAAGCTGAAAGTCTACACTTCAATCACATCTTGATGGCTTTGTTTCAAATACATTGTGGTGGTGTACAGAGGCAAAATTACAAAGAAATGTGTTACTGTCCAAATACTTATGGACCTAACTGTATGTAAATGTATTTCAAGAATACTATATCTGTTCCCAAGTCAAACCCTACCAGATATCTCATCACATTTATAACTTTTTACACTTATCTATTAGATTTTTAATGTGGTCTTTCCATGTTAATCTGGTGTCAAAGTAGGCACCTAAAAAACAAAATGTCTCTACTGTTTTTTAAGTTCTTTCCGTACAGCTTCATCTCAAAATTTTCCCTAATCCTCCTTCCCGTAAAGAAATTTAGTTTTGTTTTTATCAACCAAGACTTCAAATCCCCATTTCTTTCCCAAAATTTCAATTTGTTTTATCCCTTCTTACAATTTTTGAACTGCATGTTCCAAATTTCTTACTTTTTTCCACAAGGCTCCATCATCTGCAAATAATGACCTCCCATATCTGGTGACACAGTTCCAAAGATGTAATTTTAATTTTTTGTATAATTGAGAGTAGTACAGGGCTTACCACACTGTCCCTTGTGGAGTCCCATTTTCTACCTAATATTTTCCGGACATTTGAGCTCCTACTTTTACTTGAATAGTTCTCTTATTTAAAAAAAGTCAACAGACAGCCTCTAAACGTTTCTTGTAGCCATCTAGAAGCTTCTTGCACCTGTCTGCTGGTAGTTCCTTCCACTCTTCCATTGCTATGTATTCAAGCTCTTTAAGGTTTGCAGGAGTCCTTTTTGCAATGGAAGATTTAAGCTCTCTCTAAAGGTTTTCAATGGGATTTAGGTCAGGACTCATTGCTGGCCAGTTTAAAACAGTCCATCTTTTCCGTTTTAACCATCCTTTTGTGCTGCTAGATGTGTGCTTTGGGTTGTTGTTCGTCTGAAAGACCCAAGACCTTCACTTCAAACCTAGTTTTCTGTCACTGGGAAACACATCTCTCACATTTCTCCAATACCAGAGGCGGCAAAGCAGTTCCACAGCATGATAGAACCTCCACCATGTTTTACTGTAGTTAGGGTTTTCTTTTTTTTATGGGCTTCATTTCGTTGCCTCTAAACAAACTTAAGCACTACATTCCCAAAGAGCTCTACTTTGGTTTCATCTGTCCTTTGAACATTATCCCAGAAAGACTGTGGCTTATATATAAAAGCTATTGCAAGCATTAGTCTTGGCTTTATGTGCCTTTCTTCCAATAGTGGTGTCCTCCTTGGCCTTTGCCCATGGAACCCTACTTGGTTTAGTGAGCGGCATATAGTACAGGCTGAAACCACCACTCCAGATTCCCCCGGATCAGCCTGAAGCTTGTTAGATGATTTGCATGTTTTTTAAAGGATCAAGATCAACCTTTGCTGACTTCTCTCATTGAGTTTCTTCTTAGCACTGTGTCCTGGAAGCGTCTTAATATTTATATGACTGTGAAACTTCTTTATAACATTCTGAACTTTTGAAAGAGGGATATTAAGATCTTTGTTGATTGCCTTGTAGCCTTTGGAATTGTTTTAGTAGTAACATTTTTGATGCTCTCAGACAGCTCTCTTGTCTTTGCCATTGTGAAAAAGAAACAGGAAACAATCAGCCCCTTTTTATGCAATAAAACCATTATTCATTGGTTAATTCAGATCATGTGAACACTGAAAATTAAGCACAGGTGAGTCATACGTGTTTATTTTGTTTGAGGAACTAATTAATTAATTAATTTCATCAAAAGGGGGCATTCATTTTATGTCTGTATTTTTTATTTCACTACATATATAAGCATTTTTTGTTGTTGTCGTTGTTGCTCAGTAACTTTGGAAACTTTATTAAATATTCTGATTATACAAAATTGGTTAATTTGCTTGTATTTCTGAAGATATTCTAACTTCTGAATTTATAATTCGGGGGTGCCGATAATTTCTTAATCAAAATTCCTTCCTTCCATAGCATATCATAAGCTTTTTCTATGTCAACGAACACTGCTGCCACTGTTTCTTTATTAACTCGTGCCTTCCTTATCTTATCTTCTAAACATAATACTGAATCCAAAGTACTCCTACCTTTTCTAAATCCACTCTGACACCTTATATTAGCTGCTGCTTCTCTAAACCACACAATAACCTTTCATTTACAATGTGTTCCATAAGTTTACATATATCCGATGTAAGTGCCATTGGCCTATAATTTGATGATGGGTTACTTGCATCTTTCCCTGGCTCCCTTATAGGAACAATAACTGCCCCCTTCCAACTTGCTGGAATGCTACCTTCCTCCTACGCTTTCTTATACAATGTTAATTTACTCAATCCTTCTTTACTTAAATGTTTAAGTATAATATTGATAGAGTAAAATTGTATATAGTTATCACACATTTGTATTATCCATCTACGATTAAACTATAACGTACAAGCTGATTGTGTTGTATGTATGGGCCCTAGACCCATTTTACAGGTTGTCCCAACTATCGTCCCAGAACAATGTATGGTTGAAGTTATGAATAAGAACAATCCAAATAAAAATTGTAGCTCATGGGACTCTGTTTTTCCGGTCACCGATCAAGATAAAAAGAAACCTCTTTTTTCTAAAAAGATGGCACCAGGTAACTTTACATGTATAAACATTACAGGTACTGGATACAAATTAGGCAATATCTCTAGAGTGCAATGTACATCAATAACTCAAGTACCAGGTAATTTCAATCCCATAGCCAGAGCTGACGTATGGTGGTGGTGTGGAGATGACAGATTGTTTGACAGACTACCTAGTGACGCAACAGGAGTGTGTGCTCTTGTGACTCTTATGTTGCCAATGTCTCTGTATCAAATGACAGCAGACAGGGTCGCAATTCTAGCCAGCCAAGCTGACTTCTCTGAATTAAATAGACAAAAACATGTATTCTATAGTGATGATCCAACTTACATTGATGCAATTGGGGTTCCACGCGGTGTACCTGACGAATACAAATTAGCAGACCAAATAGCAGCAAGTTTTGAATCCTCGGCTGGTGGTGCACAATTAATAAAAACGTAGACCGTATCAACTACATTCACTACAACGTCCAGAGATTAGGCAATTGGGCACAGAGTGGGTTTGAGGCTGTTCACAACCAGTTATCAGCGACCTCCCTTATGGCGTTCCAGAATAGAATAGCCGTCGACATGCTGTTGGCAGAAAAGGGAGGGGTCTGTGCTATGTTTGGGGAACAGTGTTGCACTTTCATCCCTAATAACACAGCTGCTGATGGAAGCCTCACCAAAGCCATTGAGGGTCTTAGGACTCTCAATCGCAAGATGAAGGAACACTCTGGGGTCGACACATCCATGTGGGATTCATGGATGAGCGTGTTTGGCAAGTATAAGGCTCTGGTAGCCTCAGTACTGATGTCACTCGCTGTTTTTGCTGTCATTCTGACCTTGTGTGGATGTTGTTGCATACCATGTCTGCGTTCTCTTGTTAACCGTTTCATTACTACAGCTATCTCACCTATGGAAGACCGCATGGCCCAAATGTATCCTTTGCTTGGAGACGATCCAGACTATGATGATGACGATGATGACAGCGAAAATTCTGACGCAGATGTTTAAATCATGTTACTCTGAGTGTAAATATGTTTGTGTTCATAAAAATGACCTGACAGCTAAAATTCGAGAGAAGTGGCTGACACAGTGATATGAGAATTTCAACAAATGTATGATAAACAGGAGGGACATGATAGAGTAAAATTGTATCTAGTTATCACACATTTGTATTATCCATCTATGATTAAACTATAACGTAAAAGGCCCCTCATGCCTTAGATTGTGAGAATAGAAGTGTTGTGCAGACAGAACAGCTCCTCGTCCCGTCCTTGACACCACTGTCTGGAACCAGACGTCCGGAGAAGATAACATATCACCATATAAAGAAACACTTTGTTAACATATACAATGTGAGTTATGTTTTAGCGCTGCAGACTGTGCACGCCCTGATCTTAATAAAAAGCAAGGCAACGGCAGAGACGAATTTAGAGCGGGTAGAGACGAACTTAGAGCGGGTTGGAGATTGTAACTAAGCAAGTCTCTGTCCGTTCTCCTCGCGAGTAAGAAATTCATTCATGGGTCTTCTCTCTTTTGTGTGTGTTGTTTGATATATTAGGTGGTGTAAACCTAACAAATATAACATATTTCATCCTTTCCTGGAGCAGTCATTCCATTCTTTTGTCATTGTAAATGGAACACTCATGTCATCTTCTGTCTTTTTCCTATTTCTCAAGGCATTCATATTTTCAGATTTTGTTTCCTCTCTACCTCTTTTTCCCCCCATCAGATAAATTGTTAGAACTGTGTGTCTTAACAAAAGTATTAACCAGTAGCTAAGCTGTTTCTTTATTAGTCACTTCTAATTCTGTGGTTTTAGCACAGGAAAAATCCACTCCCTGCTGTCCCCTCCCATCCTTCTAATAATCCCCCACACTTCTCCTACTGGAGCTTTGTTCCCAACTTTCTCCAATATGTCCTTTTTGCCTGCCTTATTGTCTTTCTCACTAATGCCTGAGCTTTTCTTAATTATCTCATGTGTTGAAAGCTGTGAGTTCTTTCCATTAATTTAAATGCCATTTTTCTATTTCTAACAGTCTCTTTACATGTATTGTTCCACCATGGCACTGCTTTCCTGATTGTTTTTCCATGACTTTTGGGGATAGATTTTAGAGCAGCTGTCTTAATACCTTCTATTATCATCTATTACCATTAATCTTATTTAGGTAGCCTTCACTCCTCACTCACCTCCTTAAACCTCCCCCAATTAGCTTTCCCAAAAACCCATTGTCCACCCCTGTCTACTTCTGTCACTGATGCATGAATGTTTATCTTACAAAATGTGGGGTAGTGGTCACTGCCAGTGGATCCTTCATGATATACTTTCCAGTCAAATATTGGGGCAATACTATTAGAAACCAATATTGGGTCAAGTACAGAATCCTTTTGTGTTGACATCTATCCTTGTTTTACTGCCATCATTTAGGCTGACTAAACTCCTTCCATTTAATTATTCTTCTATGGCTTGGCCATTGCCATCAGTTTTCTCACTCTCCCAGAATGTGTTATGAGCATTGAAATCCCCAAACCATTAGCTTGCCTTACCTTGCCCTTCTATTTCCTCTAGTTTGTTTAATCCGATTCTCATACATGGATAACAATAATTCACCACCACCAATTCCTTCCTTTCATCCCACACTTCCACTACCACATACTTAATTTATTTCTTTATGCCCAGTACTCTATACAAAAGTGAAACAAGGGATTCCTCCTTCCTATCTCACCTAATTGCTTCATATTCATAAATTACACATACCAAATTTGGTTTCAACCACGATTCTTGTATGCACAGAATGTCTGGTCTCTGCCTCCTACTATAAATTTCTTGAGCTCCTGTCCATTGGCTATCAAACTTATTGCATTCAACTGAAGTATAAAAAATTGTTATTATCATCAAACAATACGTGATTTTCGGCTTGGCTGCAAAACAAGATTGTCTATTACTTTCTCCCATTTCAAGCCTATTATATCAAGATGATGCACTTCTGCTTTGATGATTATTTGAATCCTCTCAGTTTTAGACTGAACCTCATATGCTGTATTTATCACCCCTGCAATGAAAGTCACCAGCTTCTCTTTCTCTTCCCACACCCTTATTTTATCATTCTGCTCTGCCTCCATTACCATTTGTCCGTGGCTCCCCTGACTTCTTCTCCTGCCTAGACAGTTTAACTGATTCTGCATTAGATAATTTTTTCTTTTATTTACATTTGTTGGACTTCTGCCACACCCCTCATTGCTTCAAAACCCCAATATTCCTATGTTTCCCTCCACAGTTGCAGCATTTCGGTTGTACTCTTCCTCCACACATAGCACATCTTCTCTTTCATTTGCACACTTTTGCCAAATGCTCAAATTCTTGGCAGTTGGACCATCTCAAGGGTTTTTGAATATATTCCCTTACAACATTTTTTTTTAACAAATCCAAAAATGTAGGTCCCTCGGGATATCCTTTACATCAAATTCTACCAGAACTGTTTCACTTATCCTTTTTCTCAACTCCTCGTCATTCTTTTAGCACTCTTGATTGCACTGTTGCGTACCCGCAAGTTCTCAACAAGATCCTTCATACTAACACCAAGGGGTACTCAACATATCACACCCTTGTCTCCATTGGGCCCCTGCTTTCCATCTTTACTTCCTAAATGGTGAGGAATACGAGAAAGAATACTGTTCCGGACCTATACAGGCCGTCGGTCAATATGCCCCACAATATTCCCCACACAATCAGTTCCTACAGTCAAGTCCAGATGTTCGGGAATCCAATATCAGTCTCTTAACCTAAAAAAATTGTCCAAAATACCATCATAGCGTGCAACAGCAATTCAAACCTCCTTCCGCAATATCCATGTCGTGGCTCTCCTTGGCTGTTTTACTTCCGGTCTTTGTGTTTTTTCCTGCCTGTGTGATTGCCTGCCCCACCCCAATTAGTTTCACATGTTCCCTGTTACCCTTGCCTCCCTGAGTTTTGGATTTCTTGAGTCTGGCTTGCCAGTCTGTCTGAACTGAAGTTTTTTCTACCTGTCTGCGTGTAAGCCTGTTTTCTTATATTAAAGAACAATTTCTTGAATCAGCCTGCTGTTGTGTCTGCATTGGGTCCTCTATCCTGTTTCCGTGCAAACTTGAATATGAACCCAGCAGACACTGCTTCTGAGGATTAATTTTTTTCATTTGTTGTACACTCTTGTGAGCTTGTATGGTGAATGGGGTAAAAAAGACTGCAAGTAGAGAGCACAAAGAGGCTGTTCTAAAAGTGGCACATAGAGAGGCATCCTCCAAGCTGTGGCTAAAAAATTCCTTACCTGACTGGCCTAGGACTTTTTACAACACCCCAGATTCACAGCCAGCCTGCTAGCCACCAGCCAGCCTCCCATACTGCTAGCCACATTCCAGCCTCCCAGTCGGTTAGCCTTGGGCTTGCTAGCCTCCAGCCTGCCTCCCAGTCAGCTTGCCTTGGGACTGCTAGCCTCCATCCAGCTTCCCAGTCAGCTTGCTGTGGCAGAAATGAGTGTATAATTTCCTGGTGAGAAATAAAAGTATTAGACTCAATTGAGTTTTGAATAATTTATTGCATAAGAAGATAAATCAAACAAAGGATTAAATGAGGCAACAAACAGAGTCAGAGCAATACTATTCAGCTGAGTAGGGACAGAGTTCTTTCACCAAAGCTGGTTCAAGAGTCTGACAATTCCTCTGGAGTTGAACAGATCTTTTATACATGTATTTCATATGAGCTGGTGGTCAGTAGCCCCGTAGGCATCAATCTGTCCTCCAAAAGAGGCAAACTTCGTTCCTCCTGGCCCAAGCCTATTGGGCCCATATTTGACTAGCCAGTTCGTTGGGGTCTTTCAGTTTATTTTAGACAAATAACATGTCGGACACATGAAGTACAGTGCTGACACAGCAAAACTCTTAATTAAGAGCTACTAAGTTAAGAAATTTCTATTATATTTCCTCCCTTTTTGTCATTTTTGACAAGACAAGAACAAGCAAACAATATAAGTTACAAGCAAACAACTAAAATTTAGTATAAAAAAGACCTTTTAGAGCAAACACGAGTGATGTAAATTCACAACAATTCAGAACATCACCTCATTAACTCTAAGTCCATGAGAGCATTTACTGTTTTACTAGCAGGTAAGGAAAGCACGATATTTCATTGGGTTACACAACATTCTCAAGTTCGTCATCACTATCCAACCTATCTGGATAAGGAGGATTCCATTCAGGAGCAGGGTACAAATCCGGTTTGTCTGTGTATTGAACTGATACCAAAGTTGTAGTTGCAATCTTTTTGACACAAACCTTAAAAACGGTTACAATTAGGATGATAACAATCATATTCAAAATCATGCTACCTATTATCCATAACAATCCTTTAAGAAGAGAAGCTCCCCAAGATCTTGTCCATGCCTGCATTTCTCCAAAAGGATTCCAGCGATGGTCTTCACGCAATTCTTTAATGCCCTGTTCTGTATCTGATATTACATCCTGAACTGCTGAATAAGCATCTGAGATGTACGTACAGCATTCTGCACCAATAATTTTACATACGCCTCCTTGTGAGGCGTATTCCTCTTGACTCCTGTATGTGCCATATGATGGTATTAATATACCCAGGACCCTTGAACCTACAGAAATGGCACGTTTGTGATGTACATGGAACGGAGTTTTCCCTATGTTTGGAACAACTGTAGGCGATGTTGCTATAAACTAAATAAACGTATTCTGGTAATGTAAAGTCTCTAGACTCACTGGAAAGGTTAATAACATTGTTAGTAGAGCTGCTCATACCTATGAATTACCCACCTATCACGTTAAAATGAACACAGAGGCTTACATCAGTCAAAGGATGAACAGGAATGGGGGGTTTTGGCTCAGTAAAATCTCTGTTTCGAGGTCTGGTTGGAATTAAAGGTTTGGTACAATTATGCCTTGTCCAAGATGAATGTGTGACACTAAAATCATTCGCCCAAGGTATGCTTTGTATACCTATTTCAAATCAAATAGATGCTATATTTGGTAAGAGTACATACAGAATTTAAACACTTCCTTTCCGTAGCGCTATTAGTTTCAGCCAAGGTCATTTGCATTTGATATCTTAACCCTTGTTGAACATATTTCTTATAATACGTTAATCTAAACAGAGCTACCCAATTGGCACCTTCAGGTCTATTTTTACGATTCAATGTTATCACCGCACCGCTGATAACATTTGGGGCAGCGGTGAGGGCTAATATCTGTAACGTTGGAGGAATTATGTGTTTGTATTTCATAGATGAGGAAAGGTATCATTACTAACGCGTTCAGTGACAGTAACATGCACATGCCTTCTCTAAGGCTCAAACCATGCCTTCTGAAAGGGTTCCATGGTCGCTGTCTATCCATCGTTGGAGAGAGAACATCTCCTACGTCCTAGACACCATGATGGTGGAACGCCAAGGGATATGTGACCTCATAGGTGACACATGCTGCACTGTTATCCCAGTGCACACAGGCGAAGACGGTAACCAAACTGTAGCCCTAGAAAACGTAAGACAACTGAGAAATGAACATGTGGCAAGCTCTAACTGGAACACTGGTAGTGAAAAATTATGGGAATGGTTAAAAATGGTTATATTGTCAGGGATAGCAGCAGCTCAACCTACCAATAATACTATCAATTACCTGTTGTGTGCTACCTGTAATTCAACTCTTTATCAAGTTAGTACTATCAACAGCCACAGGACAGTTTCCTCTAAAGACAGAAAACAAATTGATTGGGAGGAAATAACTTAGACATGGATACTGAATTATGCCAGGAAAGATTCCACTGAGTATCTTGGGTCTGTCTAACTCTGTTGTTGTATAAAATAGACAATTATGGCAGAAGGCTCGTGGCACAATTGGTACGAAGACAACAAGTTCAGATCCACTCTGAAACCACTGGGCGAATGGCAGATGCAACTCCAGGAACCCTGACTGAACCCACCGGCCTACAACACCCATTATCACAACTACTACAGTCCAGCCACGATGAATAGTGGTCCTAGTGGAGTGGGAAGCCAGATGGTAGAGATGACCGAGGTGGTGATTGAGGAGGACCACTGGATCCCAAACCCACAGCAGGACAACTACATGGCCTCCATTCCCAGCTCCAGGGGAATGGGAACCAGTTATGAGGAACAGCCGGTTCCAGACCTTTCTCCAATATCATACCTTGCGCAGCTACTCCAAGACGCGTTTCAAGACTGCCCTGACCAGCAGGATTTCGGCTTCAGGTACACCAAAGGTCCACAAGGCCAGTTCCAAAGTGTGGAGATGCCACAACATCCAAGGGAATGGACTGAGCAGAGGGACAAGTCCATCCAGGAACTTGCTGGTCTAACTCCTTGGATAAGGCTCCCAAGGAACATCAAGCAGGGGCCGGTTCAGGGTCCTTCCTTAGAGCGCCCTTCATCAAGTTATTACTGCCAAATGGAGGTTCAGAGAAACCTCCCACTGCTACTTCAAGAGAAAAGGCAGGTTACCCCAGAGCAGGGAGAGGACTATTGACTTTAGGGCAGTACGGCACCACATGAAAAAATGATGGCATGCCAAAGCCGGTCTGCAGAGAAGGGCTCAACAGAGGTGTATACACATAGTTATATACCATATAGTTAGTTTTTTTTATATCCATGGACCTTAGTGAATGAATGTAACTACTGAAATCATTAGATGGACGACAAATTGCCAAACACATTTGCACTGGTTATTTTACACACTTTTCCATGACAAGCAGTTGTCATAAGAATTTACTTGTTAGACAAAATACTTGCTTATCATATGAGTTCGTAAATAATGTGTATCATTCATATATTATTCCTTAACTGAACAGATGATATTTCTTAGTTAAGCTCAGAGACTATATATAAAGATTCATAAAGACTCTTTTAATACAATCTTTGGTTAAGATGTATTTCCTGGTGAGTTGTTCCCATGTCCCATCTTTATGACATGCTCTGAATGCATCGTAAGACGTGTCTCATTACCCAGCATCCTCTGTACTTCCTGCTTTCGACTGCAGTAGTGACAGTCGGACCGAACAAAAAATGATAGTTTAACTTCACTGTTTAGCTGGGATCAAATGACAGCGTTATTAACGCTTCCCGGCATATTTCACTGACCGCTTAATTAAATGTCATTTCTGTTGACCTGAGCGGAAAATCAAGTATGCAGTTCTCTCCCAGTAATGTAGATTTCACGTTCGTCTCTTCGACAGAGGCTGAAGGTAGGCTATTGCAAGCAGAACTCCACAGCTAGCAGGCCTTGAATCAGCTAACTACTTACCTGTTTACATGCCCAATTCAGTTGTCATAAAGTAGCGAAATAACCAAGATAAAACTGTACTCGGTCAAAAAATACTACTTAGGTGTGGGCCGACGCTGTGCTATTTGAAATAGCTACTGTAACGTTATATTATTGAATGTGCAAGCAATCATTGCGTTCGCTAATTAATTTCAATACTATTACTGGTGTTCATGTGGGCTTGAAAAGAACGTAGCTAACAAACACCACTGAAAAACTGGAGGCTATATTTGATCTTGCTGACCGTCAAGTTAAGAGTCAATTTAAATGAAACATCAAAGTGCTGCTTGCTACATAGCTCTGTGACAATAGTTAAACTATCTTGACTAATATATAAATTACACTCTTGTTTACACTGGTCACTCAGTAACTTTCCACCATCTCATTTAGTAAGTAAGTATAGTATCCTGTGGCGGATGGAGACTGTGTGGATGCTTATCGGGCATCGATTCTAATAGCTAACGCTAAGATTTTTACTGCAGTAATGCTTGTATGCAGACTTAACGATAATGAACCTTATTAGTCAAGATTTCATAACATTACTCGGTGATTGAATAGTGAAGTAGATATACGGAGTTTTCTGTAAACGTCTTAATACTTTGTTCAATAGATGGATAGAGTGCTTTATTAATCCCAAAGGGAAATGTCAGTGTTATAGTGCTTAAATCACATAAACAAATGAGGGCAGGTGAGCAACAAATATAAAATATAAAATAGAATAATATTAAAACTAATAGGACTAACATTTCTCGGACTAACGCTCGTCAGTGATAGTGGTGCTGTACAGTGATGCTGTAATATAATGTACATCAGTGCAAGTCAATTTGATATTTTTTAGCTGTACAGAAGGGTGCAGATTTGTCCTTGACAATTAAACAGAATTAACTATGCATTGGATATATGCATAATATATTAATTATTTACATTATGTTTACAGATGGTTGTCTTTAGGGTTTGAAGTACAAAAGAAAAACAGACGGGATTTGAAATAGTACAGCAGATGAATCACTAATTTAAAAGGTGTGATGAATGATTGTATAAATAAACATGTTCTCCGCAGAACTCAGCGGCACCATGAGTGCCCCAGACATTAAACTAAACATGGGCAGTGACAGCAGTAAAGACCTGTACGCCACCACCTTCCTGAGGCAACGAGGATATGATTGGCTGCTGGAGGTGGAGGAGGATGACAGTGAAGAGAGCAAACCTCTTCTGTGAGTATACTTTATGTTCAATCCTTTTTTTAACTCGCATCTTTCTTTTAATCAGCTTTATCTTTTTCTATACAAACATGACTGAACCTGGCTTTATCCACTTATAGTAGCTCATACAATGCTTTTAGTGGCTGCTACTGTATTTCTACACAGGAACGGCCTTTAAACTGATCATGCATCTATAAGGTAAAATTAAAGTGCACAATAGTATACTGAGGACATGCCTACCAGCTGAGTAGCTTTAATCATGAGTGTACACAGTGTTGTGGTTGATATTACTCAGGTCTACTTTGTGCATCTTCACCACCAACTTCATTCATATGTAATAGTCCAACAGTTTTATTATGAGATTTTCTGTTGAATAAGTTCAGATCTGACTTCAATAAAAAGAAAAATACCAAGCTCTGATGATGTAATCCTACTTTCTCCTATTTTATACAGTTCTTATGTAAACAGATTTAATCCAAACGGACTGAGTGCAAGTCTGCAGTTATGATAGTGTGGTCTTGTCTGTGTGAGCAGGGAGGAGCTGGACATTGACCTGAAGGACATCTATTACAAGATTCGATGTGTACTGATGCCAATGCCATCACTGGGTTACAATCGACAAGTGGTCAGAGACAACCCGGACTTCTGGGGCCCACTGGCTGTGGTGCTGCTCTTCTCAATGATCTCCATCTATGGACAGTTCAGAGTGAGCAGGACATAATAAATACCACTGTGTTATCTGCATTCAACCCTATTTCCTACACTGTTCCAAAATTGTTTGTTAGCCCCTTTCCATAGGAAATTAACTACATGTTACCTGGAGCTTTCCATAACCTGAACTTTCAAGAACCTTGTGAGGCTTTGGTATTAGGGTCTTCCTCGCTTTTCCACTGTATTTTCAAGCTAGTGTGTTTTTCGATATATGTACCAAAAAATCCCACAGAAATCCATATGTTCTACATGGTATGCAATTGAAGAAAACAGTCGTGGGAGAGACAACAATGAAAGAAGTGGTGATATTGTCATTGATTCTCATTCATGTTGTTTCATACTGAATCTAGAGCAGTGTTCAGGTTGGCAGTACTTCATCAAATGCCCTAAACAGCATCCATCACGTCCAACCACTTTTTGTTTTTTAGTTTGCTCATATATTTTTCCATATTTTTTCCATACATATGCTGAGAAATCTTAGGCCTCCTCCCCTCAAATATTAATGAGGGTCTGGAAAAAGCGGTTTGTCCAACAAATGTACTCGATTCGTCTTTTTTCTTTTTTTTTTTTCAGTATTTGTTGACCTGGTCCATACAGATGTAGTAGTACAATGGTATTGTTTGTTGTAGTTATCTTTGCAATAAAACATCTGTTTGACCAATTATAACAGACAGTGCAGTACTACCAACTTCTGAGAGTACCTGGAACCTGCATTTCCAGTAGTGTCACCCCATGAGCAGTAGTCCAAATTTAGTTCCAGTGACTCGTCCCCAAATTTACTGGACTTTGGGGAGAGATCATTGGAAATGAGCAGAACCTGTGACAAGGGATGAACATTATGTTAAATTTGTTTAGTTCCTGTAGTGGAAAAAGGTTGTAAGTATATCTCAGGGACTTTGCATCCCTTACAGTCTAGTATTAAATTCAGGAGAAAACAATGCTTACCTATTTACACATTTTAGTTAAATTTACAGAAATTAAAAATCAGTAGCTTCAATTTGAAGATATTAGAATTAATTTAAAGACTTATATTTGTGGGGCTGTTATAGTTCATATGATAAATTAGTTGATGGAATGTTATGAATGTTACATAATTGTTGTCTTAACTTCTTAGACAATTCGGTGTTGACACTAAACTTTGCTTTTATTTCCCAGGTTGTGTCTTGGATTATCACCATCTGGATATTTGGATCACTAACGATTTTCCTGCTGGCCCGTGTTCTTGGTGGTGAAGTAAGTATAGCTGACGCTTAATCATCTTATTCAGCCAGTCGAAATATCCTCAGATGTGACACTTACTTGTTATTTTAAAACAAACATTTTCTTATGTAGTCCTGTTGTTCTTTTGAGCAGGTTTCCTACGGCCAGGTTCTTGGAGTGATTGGATATTCCCTTCTTCCTCTCATCGTTATAGCCCCTCTGCTTTTAGTGATTGGGGGGTTCGAGGTGGTCTCTACACTAATCAAAGTGAGTCAAAGACCAAACAGTAATGGACAGTCTTTTATTTTTCATGTTGTGTAAAATTAAAACTTTAAATGGATAGATGACGTGTATAATGACATCTGATAGGAGGGAGAGTCCACCTGCTTAATTCAGTAAACTGCTTGACTTAATGTTTAGAATGCAAACCTTTTTTGGCTGCATTACAAACTGAAGGGTGGGGTGGAGTATTTTAATTTGTCATGTGCTTGTGGTTTATTTTTTTCTTATTTATACAGATTTTTTTGTTTTTATACATAGTCAGAATTATTACTAAGGTTTTGACTTTAAAACACATTACCCAGGCTTATGAGAAATACTATATTATCCACAGTGTCTGCCCAGTTATGGTACAGTCCAGCTCAACTGCAGAGCAGCCACCCCACACTAAGTCAAGTCTAATATCACAAATCACAACTCCTTTTACAACCTGCATTATTATATATGAAATAGTCACTTTTTAATGCCTTTGTTTATCATCTGGGATATGTAGCGCTGTAGTCAAGCAAAGAAAATCTTGGTGGACTGAAATCGTACCCACTCTTCAAGCAATGGATTGGTCAACGGGGGAAAAAAGTCTGCACGTTATCTCTAGATGAACTATAGTGCTTTGAATGCACTCTACCTGGCACTCTTTTTAGCCTAAATGAATCCTACACAAACATAAAAAGCTAGTATTTGCAGCATATTAAGTCATTTTAACCCAATTATTTTATACTGAAAGATAACTACAGACTCAAAGCTGACCAGTGTGCACCTGCCCATATTCATATTATTTCCAAAAAGAGAACTATATAAACTTGTGATGGTGATCCCAGTAAAAGAACTATTGAGGAAATATACACTCAAAGCCTCAAGCATTAAACACAAAAGTTGACGGAGCATCCTAAGCCAGGCAAGTTAGCCTACAGTTTTTAGATGTTATTCCATGTTGGTTGTTGAGCTGTGATATGCAAACTGCTGTTCGCAAAGTTTACACTTGACTTTTTGGTCACCTGTTTTATCAAAACGCAGTTGACCAGTTGACCAGGAGACTACAGCCTTAGTGATATGAAAACATCAAATTTCCATACAGTCTAGAAAAAAGTGTGCATCCTAGTCATAGTTTAGTTATAAAATCCTAGTGCACTGTGGAGCATCCCTCCTGCCTGCCAGCTGTCAGCTCTGTCAGCTGAAGAGTTAGTCACACTGGACAGCAGTAGAAGTCGTTGTGCCAGCGTCTGGTACAAAGGTAGTTTAGGCAAGATAACTAACATTCAGCAACGGTGCTGAAAGTGTCGGTGCAGCCTACAGAAATGGGTTGCTCTGCGTCCTCCGCTCACTGTTTTCATTACTAACAACCTGTGATTCCATCACAGTTAGTTCTGTAGTTAGGTGATTTGAGACAAGATTGGTTGTAAAGGTTTACAGCCTGCCATACTTTTATCCTCTCTTGCTCTGTGTATGATGATGCAGCTTAAAAAAAAAAAAAGACAAAATGTGAGTCAACTTGGTGACTTCTCAACTGATCACTTGAATCACTATTGTTTTGGGACAGCACTTGAAGCAAAAACAAGCCCTTAAAATCTTGGTGCAGAACAAAAGAGAGAGAAAATGATTAGGGCTGCAAATATTTTATTTTTATTTTTTTGCATTGTGGATTAATGTGTGAATTATTTTTATTAGAAAAAGAAGGTACAATGTCAGATAACAGTGAAAAATCCCCTACATAATTTCCCACAGCCCAAAGTGATGTCTTCAAATAACTTTTTTTGTCAGTCATTCACTTTTGTCAATCACTCAAAAGATATTTCATTAATTCAAATTCAAAGAAAAACAGCAAATCCTCAAATAAAAGGAGCTGGAAAAAAAGTTTTTGGCTGAATAAATAACTTAATAAATAACTGGATGAACCTTTACACTAGTTTACATAAAACCCATTACACATCACCAGCTTGGTCTTGAATAATCCAGAGCATGATAAAAATCTCCCAATGTAACTTTTATAAAAGCAATAAGGATCATGCCATTTGAAGTAATTGGAGTTATGTGATATTTCTGAGCCAGAAATATTGATGGATAAATGTAATAATACTTTCTTGTCTTTTCTCATGTTCTAGCTGTTCGGTGTGTTCTGGGCTGCTTACAGTGCTGCTTCACTGCTTGTTGGAGATGAATTTAAAACGAAGAAGCCACTTCTCATATATCCCATTTTCCTTTTGTATATCTACTTCCTATCACTATATACGGGTGTGTGACTAGAAGAGTTGACACTGTGGACCTTTTAATGGACAGTGACCCTGGAGCATGAGGATGAAAAGTCAAACAACGGAACCAGGATTTTTTTAAAAGGTGTTCATTTGTTTTTGTTTTTTAACTCTGTTAAATTCTAGATGATGGGGATTCTGGGAATATATATCAATGTATATAGTTTTGTCCCTTTTGTCTTTGGTCAATAAAATGCATATGCTCTCATAGCTTAAACTTTGGTATGCAGACTTTGCGTTCACCCTTGCCATACATTAACCATTGTCCTGCATTTATATGTAGTTCATAAAGCTGGAAATAATCATAGAGTTTAATATTAATGTAATTTACTTTTCTTTTTTTTTTTAAACTTAATCATAGTGAATGATGTGGTGCCAAACATTTGTGTTTATGTTTCTGCTGTAGGAAGATTTTTGAGAAGACAGACAGCACCACACAGAAAGAGAGTGTTGAGCATAATGCACTGTAATGAACTATGAGAAATATCCACTTGTGCTTTTCATTTTTCATAGACTTGTTTTTCTTAATTTATGGATTTCAGCAGCAGAAGTAGACTGAGTGGCGCAGTTAGTGATATAAACCATTGTCTACTGATTGTGGTGCCTTGTTTTCCCAAGCTGAGTCCTGTTTATCAGTGTAATATTCCGGAATATAATCATTTGACCAATAATAACAGTAAAAAATTAGAGTCATTTGCCACTTAAACATCTAGTATTTACTGACTAATTACTGTTACATACAGTCAACACAGCTGGTCACACTAATATATTAAAGAATGCTGTATATTGAAACACCCTTGAGATGGTCTCAAGGCTGAATTCACTCACAAAATCTCATCCAAAATAATAGTTTGTACCACATGCCAATCATCATACTATACTGTTTTTGTAGTTAGATACAAAAAAAGTAAACATACTTAAATTTTATAACATGAAACCAGACACCATCTTATGATGAGATCACGCCAGGCACGACCCCCGTCAACATGTTGATGTTCTGACCCATGAGTACTCAGTAGTCATTGATACATTATTACATGAGTACTCAGTATTCATGGGACGGACCATACCGATCTTCCAACTGAGCCTTCATTTTGATCTCAACTACACACCTGTAAAGGTTCTTGACTGTATCTTGCACAGTTGTGATGCTATCATGATGACAAAATCTGTGAACAGACAGACAGACTGACATAAACACCTGCCAAAGTACTCAAAACTGCCTCTGTGTTAGTTCCCACTACAGTAGGTGTCTCCAGGACCATATTTTGCCATGATGACTCAAACAAAGACGAACACACACAGACTCACAAGGTGGAAACAATACCAGCTACGTTGTTGTGGCTAGTATTGAGTCCGAGCATACTTTATTTTGTCACTTTTCCAGGGTGAACACACCACGGACTCAAAATCTGAGTAAAATTAGTATGTAGTATATATTTGGGACAGATTTGCTAATTAACACTAAACACAAAGTACAGCTGAGACTGATGGGAATGTCGTTTGTTTTGCAGGTATTTGGTCATAAACCAAAGTACTGGACAAATTAAAATGTTGCCCTGATGATGGTTCTAGTCAGGGAATCACCAAAGTTATTAGAATTCATCCTCTGGGCACCACGAATGGCTGTACAAAATTCTTTGTCTTAGAGCCACACTGCCTGGATAAAACATTAGGATTTGATCCTTCTATTTCTTGTATTTTTCAATTATATTAATAGACAATCAAGGGAAATCCAAAGACAATTTTTTTGGTCTCATTGTTAGCCTCTGTATGACATTCGCATAACTCAGCTTGATTGTCATTTTACAAATGCTGTTGTTGCAAAGGATATATTTTTACAATGACAAATGTCTGCTAACATCTTTCCACAGTCCAAAAAGATGTCTTGCTTTTTCATTTTGTTGTTGGAACAACAGCTAAACAGCCAAAAGTAGCTATTTACGATGATGTTGAAAAAGCAGAACCAAGTATATTGTAACATTTAGAAGCTATAACCAGCAAATGATATATTTTTACATGATAACTGACTTTAGCAACTGATTACTATTAAAATTGTCATCAATTTTATGTCGGTTAATTGTTAGACAATTCACTAATCCCTTAAGCACTATATTTGATAAATATATGCTATTTATTTAGTATCTTATAAAATCTGTAAACAACTTGTAAAAAAGTGGCATAAGTCTGTATCAAGAAACAGAACAGACCCCAGTCTGTTACAAATACCAGTAAACACAAGATTGACCATTTTTATGTCACAGGACACATCAGAATTAATTTTTTTTTTAAAGGAGATACCAAGTTAAGTAGAGATGAAACGATAAACTCAATTGGATAGTCAATCAACATAAAAATTAAAAGAATTTTTATGCAAGTTTCAGGGTGGAGGTTGATGCATGCATATAGGTGAAATCACCATAATCTGGGGCTGAAAAAAAATGCTTCCACTACTCTACATATGCAGGATCTAGAGAAACAGACTGTGAAGCTTAACTTTTAGACTATCAGGCATAGCATATCCAGTCTTATGATTTAAGCACAGTGGTGGAATGAATGAGTACATTAACTCCTGTACAACTTTGAGTTACTTTTACTTTACTTGAGTGTTATTTTTCTCATACCAATTTCTACTTGTACTTCACTACATTTAAGAGGGAAATATTGTACTTATTACTCCACTGCAATTATTTTACAGCTTTAGTTACTCGTGACTTTACACATGAAGATTTTACATATAGAACGAACAAAGAAGTATCCTGACGTTTCACTTTTTGCACACTTGTGTTGTAGATTTAATTTTACATTCATAAAATTGCCATTTTTGCCCATTCATCTACACTCAGTATCCTATAATGACAAAGTGAAAACATGTTTTTAGAATTTTTTGCAAATTTATCAAAAATCAAAAACTTAAAATCTCTCATTTACAAAAGCATTCAGACCTTTAATCGCAGTACTGTAGCAGCAATTACAATTCTTGGGTAGGTCTAAATCCAAATGTGCACCCTCCGGACTTAGAGACTGAGCTGACTTTTGTCAGACTTTTGTCATACATATAGTTACGTCTGCACTGTGATCACGTCAAGTCTGGAAGGGTGCTGGACCGTGAGGGGATGAATTGTGCTATGAGACGGGATTTAAACACCTCATGTGTTTCCATGGAGATGCACTGAAATTTGTGACTGTGTAACTCTTGTCGAAGTGTCTTTCTGAACAATTCTGATATTGAACACTTGTGCATTATATTTGCAGGTGTGCTGCTTTACATAGTAGCCAGAACAGATATGGCCAAAATTTGTAGTAAAATGCTCCCTTTATATGAGCTAACAAACATAATATTACAATCAACATTAAATCCTCAACTAAGGATCGTCACACTATAAATTGACAAAATAAACCTTTGCCTCTTTGATTTTGCAGATTATAAGAAATCTGAATTATTTAGCCTATTCATGTAATTTATGTGCGATATGTAGCATTACTACATCAATAAACTTGGCAACCTTCCTGACAAAGGCCCCTCTTGCCCGGTTACCCAGTTTGGCCAGATAGCCAACTCTAGGAATGTGGTCCTGATGGTTTTATCCATTAAATATTAAGTCTACAACATAAATTGTTCAAAAAGGGGACTGGATACTTTATGAAGCCTCTGTATAAAGTAGTTATAAAATATGATATTTTGTTATAGATTAACCTACCCAACAGTATATAGTGCTATTATTCAATTCATCAGTTGACAGAAACTTAATGGACAATGATTTGGATAATTAAGTCATTTTCTTGCAAAAATCCCAAACATTTCATGGTGCCTGTGTAACAACTGGTGAACCACAAAACATAGGACTCAAAAGCATGACTCAGGAGTCAAAAACTGGGTTCCAAAAATCAGAGTCTTTACTGGGAAACTGGTTGATACACGGTTAGGTCAAAAAACACAAAGGCAGACAAATCTAAAGGGATGAGGCAGAGGTGAGCTCAAAAAATTAGTTTAAGAGTGATTGAACCAGGAAGACTTACCACCAGGAATAATGGCTGTTACACTTGTCACAGAGGAACAAAGACAAATGGCATAGAAGGAAGGGAACACAGAGAGTAAATACACTAGGATAGGGGAGACAATGAAACATGGGTGCAACAAATTAGGGCAGGGCAGACAATCACAGCAGTGGGAAACACACAAGGGCAGGGATCTGAAACAAGAGGGAATGTTACTGACCAAAATAAAACAGAAAATACTGCAAACAATGCAAATAAATGTAAACCTGACCTAGGAGACATGACGTCCTGCATCTAAAATGTAAGGATTTGCTGCTTTTCCATGTAATTATTTTAATGATTTTACTTACACTATAAAATATAATCCAGGAATTTGGTGGAATCAACTACTCATTTTGTCATTAACTTAACATAAATGTATACGTTTTATTAATTTCAAGTCAATTTAACTTCATAATTTCAAAAATCTTGCATACCATATAGGAATGGTGTTGCTAGGCGCCTCTGAAGGCAGGTTATCTCCCCAGTGAAAGCCTGGTATTTATATTGTATGTATGGTGCTGTTTTCATTGAGCTGTTTGTCTGTCTGAACTTTGGCTGATGAAGGTCTGAGGACCGAAATGTCATGTTAATAAAGGGAGTTCAAATGATGGACAGTATTCGTGAGTCTATTCAACGTAATATATCTAGTTTTATTTTCAGATCCCTTCAGAATTTATAAAACATTCACCTGACTTGATGTGTTTTGCCTTTAATTGATAAGTTGAATTAATGTACTACTGAGAGTTCAATCAACTCAACAAATTAAGAATCTAAAAAACTCTGGTTAGCATATTGGCAGACTTCCCAGGATGTATTGTTTGAGTATCAAAATACTCCAGAGAATATCATAATTGTCATAATTGTCATAATTGTTTCTTAATGCAAACTAGGCTAGCCTTGATGAAGGTTCATATTGAATTGAGTCGCCACCCCTGTACACTTAAAAAAAGTTAAAAGTTGAAAGTTAACAAAGTTACGGGGAGCAGCCGTGCATGTTTCCTTTGTACTGTAACTTTACTACACAGTGACAGCAGCCACACCTCTTCAGACAGAAGAAATGTAAAAGAAAAGCAAATCTGACTGTTATGTTTGTCAGCTTGAATAGTTGTTGATTCAGCTGAATATCTTAAGTCTATTATTTTCTCAGGTTCAGTGAACTTACCTCAGTTGGTTTTACATTTTCACATGTGGACAATTTTGGATTAATTTATCGTTAGTCCAGTTAACTAACATTTTTATGGCAGAATGGAAACATAAGTTTTTAAGTTAAATCAGCTTAAAATGTTTTACAATGTAAAGACAATTACTTTAGGTAATTGTGATGTGCCTTTCTCACTATTTTCTGCTTTACAAAACCAAATAATCAATCAATAGATAATAATTAATATATAATAATTTTTGTTGCAGTCTTTTGTAAAATACTCCAAAATTAGCTGCATCTCGACCATGGTATTAGAGTCACAGGGGCCATTTTTTTGCATTAAGTACTTTTACTTTTGATAAAGTAATTATACTTACAGTTTAATGTTTGGGCACCCCTGGGAAAATAACACATTTTGTTAATTTTTATGCCTCCGCGCTAGTGACAGCCATAGTTGGAAGCATTATGTTTAAGGGTTGTCTTTCTGTCTGTCTGTCCCATTCTCGTGAATGTGATATCTCAGGAATGTCTTGAGGGAACGTCTTCAAATTTGGCACAAATATTCACTTGTACTCAAGAAGGAACTGATTAGATCTTGGTGGTCAAAGGTTAAAGGTCAAGGTCAGTGTGACCTCACAAAGCATCTTTTTGGCATAACTCAAGAATTCATATGCTAATTATGATAAAATATACTTAATACTTTTTATCAAATTCCTTCAAAGTCTTCCCTACATATATGAGTCTGGACAGACATGAATTTAAACTGCACCTTGACTGGTTGGTGGAGGCTTAAAACTGCGAGGTGGTAAATCTAGTTTTAAATGAAAAGAAGTAAATCAACCCCTGCAGCAAACACAGATTAAAAGTTAGTCTTTCTTCAAAAGTTAATACACTTTTTATTTCATGAACATAAATATTAAGAAATTAAACAGCAGTTGTGGCATGTGCACTCAAAACTTGATTAACTGATTAGACCTTAATTGACTGATTAGGACTTGTAAAGAAGGTCAAGAATTGTCATTAGGAATTGTTATTAAGAACTGTCAGCTAATGACAATTCCAGTGGTTCATAAATTCTCTGACTTTTCAAACCTTGTGGTAACACTCAACAACCATGAACTGCTCTAAGCCAATTAATTTTTTTCATGACATAAAAACTAACAGTGCATCAATGTTTGAAGTAAGTTTCATTTTTTATGTGTGTTTGCTGGAGGGGTTGTATTTACTTCTTTTCACGTCAAAAATCACCAAAATATAGGATTTCCTCAGGGGAGCCCAAACTTTTGCATACAACTGTATATACTTTAACTTAAGTAACATTTTAAAATCAGTACTTTTACTTGTAATGGAGCATTTTTCAAGTGTGGTATACAGTAGTTTTACTGAAGTAAATAGTGTGAATGCTTCCCCCACAATTGTTTAAGCATTATAATACAGCACTCTACATCAGCACAGAGATAGTTACTGCTACTATTACCTAAATGTGATATAATATCATGTACTGTATATCTAGTGGTGAGGACAAGGTCCAAATCCTTGTGGATTTTCTCTGTATATAGTGGATACTATACTATTTTTTATGCAACCATAACGTCAACCATAATTTCCTCCTGACTTTGTTTATGTATTTTGTGGAATTGTAGCTGCACAATAATCTTCATCTTAAATATTTTGGTACTCATACTTCTGTTAAAAGTGGTAGAAAACTGGGTGTAATTCCAGCTTGCCCCATTGTAATGCCATCTCTTCTGGGTATATTGTCATGAAATTTAGGCTATTTACTTTTCTGTCATATTTTTGCAGACATAATTACGTTAGGCAGTCATGCAGTAAAACACATTCAAATGTCACTCTTGAAAGGTTGTTTGGGGGTCTCTTTGGGCCCTATGTAGCCATACAGTCAACAGCTGGCTTTGAGGCAACCAGAAATGTTTGTAATCCCACAACCAGCTTAAAGGTACAAGACTGCTAATGTTTTCTAGGCCCTTTTCCTTGCAGATAATTTGACTTGTCATGTCAGAAAAAGCACAGGTGGAACTAATAACATTAACAATGGCTCGTTTGCATAATTATTCCAGTCAGCATTCAATAATGCAGTCATTATTAGCTTCATTAATTAGACCTTCACTTTTCCTTCCATCCATCCATTTTCTGCTGCTTATTGTGGTGGCAACAGGTTAAGCAAGGTAGTCCAAACATCCCTATCCCCTGCAAAGTTTTCAACTCCTCCTGGGGGACCCTGAGGCGTTCCAAGACCAGGTGAGATACTATACTGTATAATCTCTCCAGTGTGTTCTGGGTCTGCTCTTGGGTCTCCTACCAGTTGGACATGAGCTTTTCCTACAAGTCAGTTTTTATGACTGTGATTACATGACACTTGTCAATTAATGGATGAGATTATGGACAGAAAATTAACTGACAACAACTCAGAATCAAGCAAAAATGCTAAACATTTGCTCAGGCTCTTGGAAGTGAGGATTTGCTGCTTCTCTGCTTTAAATTAAATGATAAATTTTAGTATCTTAGTGTTTTGGACTGTTGGCTGCACAAAACAAGCAATTTGAGGATATATTCCACTGTTTTCTGTTTTTTTCAAGTTTAAAGATTTATCGGCTAACTTAAAAAAAAGGAAAATAAAGATATTTTGTAGCCCTTCACAAATATACAGACGGGTGACAATTGAACCTGAAAAATTAGTGGAGGAAACAGGATGACAATGCCCCCATTCATAGGGCACAAGGGGGGTCACTGAATGGTTTAATGAGTATGAAAATTATGTGAATCATATGCTAGGACCTGTACAGTCACCAGTTCTCAACCCAACTGAACAACTATAGGAGATTTCAAATCGAAGTGTTAGACAGGGCTCTGCATCACCATCATCAAAACACCAAATGAGGGAACATCTTTTGGAAGAATGGTGTTCATCCCTTCAGTAGAGTTCCACATACTTGTAGAACACATGCCAAGGCACATTGAAGCTGTTCTGGTGGCACATAGTGGCCCAACACCTTACTAAGACACTTTATGTTTGTTTTTCCTTTAACTTGTCGCCTGTCTTTATCTCAGCATTTATTTGGAATAATAAGCCCTGATGGAATGGCTTTGCCTAACTTGTATTATTGCCTAATATTATTTTTGGACAGCCAATATTTATAGCATGTTATGCTGAAAGACTGTCAGACCAACAAAAATCCACATGGCCTGAAGCCTTGTTTTGTAAAATGTCTTCAGTACCTACTCTCCTCACATGCCACTTATCCGTGGAATTCTTTCCATATGAAAATAACCCAACACCTGCAAATTATCTTTACATCTGGGTACAGTTTAGGAAAAGAAAATCTTGGAAAATCTGGAACACAAAAAGTATTGAGATCAGTGGAGTTTTTTCTTTATTCACACTGTTGAAACAGAAATATAATCTTATTAACTTACTAACCAATTTTTAGATATTTACAGATCAGAAACATTGACTAATCTGGTCCAGTTCCTTCATCCACCAAGTAAAACCAATTTGGACAAGATCCTTACTATAAACCCATATAGACAGCGTATGGTTACTCAGATATAATAGATAATTGTTGGTCATGAATGCAACGTTTAAAGTTCTCTATTGCCTTCATGATAATAAAGAGAAGATAGCCAAGATATATCCTAATGTGAGCCCCCTGTGCGAAAGGTGAAAAAACTTTTTGGACTTGCCCCCTACTCAGTGAGTTCTGGATAAACACATTAAAAACTCTCTCAGTGGTGTTTGAGATCCATCTCAACCCATCTCAACTAACAGCAATATTTTGAGTGGTTGCTGAAGGAGGTAATCCAAACAATATTGCCTTTGAGTCTCTAATTTCTAGATGACTGAAACACCAGCCACCTATACTAATTGAATAAGAGTTCTAATGCAGTTTTAGTTAGAGAACATTAGATGCACTCTCAGGGAATCTAATGATAAGTTTTACAAGGCCTGGCAGCCATCCATTACCCATGTTGAGAACTGCAAGTTGGATAATACTCTGTCTATTGTCTTTATGTGAATATTGCTGAAACATACAGCAAAACTGACAATATATCTGTTGCAAGTGTCATTCATGGTGGAGGTGTGACATCACCACAGTTTCTTTCTCCCCCTTTTTTTTAAATTTTAATTTTCTGTTTTCATTGATATTAGTTCTTTTTTATTGATTTTGTTTACTTATTATTTAATTATTGAGTTATTCTTTTAATTTCTTTCCCCGATAAAGTGTTGGCGGGTGTAACGGTGAAGGCTGGTGGGATCTGTAGTTGTTAGTATCGTTGAAATGTTCACTGTTGCATCATTTGTGCTTACTGGACTGCTAAATGACATCTTTGTGTCAGAAAGAAATAATGACAGATAAATAACTCGATGAAAAATTGTTAGTTGCAGTCCTATTAGAGTCTAAGCTTACTATATAATGCCGTCCACTACAATAAATGCTTGGGCTAATCTTTGAAGCTTTAATGTGAAGTTTTGAATTAAAGTGTCAGATTCAACTGTGTGGTAATGCTTGGGGTAGTAGTTTGTGGTGTTATTTAATTGGACTGCATCATTTGTGTATACAAAGGCCGGGCACAATGGAAGAAAACATTGTAACCTTTGTTACTTGCTGTTGGTATTTGTTGCAGAGCTATTATTTTGGTGTTCCTGTTATTTTGTCCATCCATTTGTTCTCGTTTGCACTTCGTGTTATCGCGAGAGGTGGCGGACAGCTACGCTAGCTCCGTTTACCTATCGTGTAACTGACAGAAAGCCCAGCCTGGAGTTCCTTAGCGCTGATGGTGAATAGCCATCGCTGCGGTAACGGGCGGAGGAGAAGAAGCCGCAGAAAGAGTCAGGAGTGGCAGAGGAGTGATAGTTCGGAGCTAATCTTATAGATTTAGCAGTTTTACGTTTATCATCAGATCCTTACAAACCCTAGAAAAGAAGGGAAGGAAAAAATAAGGAAAGATGGCGGCCGCGGCCTCGCCGGGCTCCGGGTCGTCCACCTCCTCAGACTGGATAGTACTAAGAGACGGTTGCCTGCGTTGCGACGAGGAGGGCCTGCGAAGCCTCTCCTACCACCCGGCCCTGAACGCTATCTTAGCCGTTACCAGCCGCGGCAGTATCAAAGTAATTGACGGCACTTCGGGGGCCATTCTTCAGGCTTCAGCGTTGCACGGTAAGCACCGGAGCATTCTGTCAAGCCCTGACACCAATAGTTTCAGTTTCGACAAACCAACCACTGATTGTCAACAGACACTAAACACGGCAGCTGAGTTGTAACCTCAGCTAGCTAACGTTAGCTGTCCCTAGCAGTTACATTTCGGGCCTAACGCTAGATGGAAATTTGGTAAACAGGATTCGTTTAGTTAGCATGTTCTCTTTGTATAAAGACACAATATTCAGACGTTGATCTGTTTGTGGTCAAATCTAAATGAGTGCTTCTTCGACGGCAATGTTTGCTACTGTTTACCACACTTGCAACATAATATATCCATCATGTAAGCTAATAGCTAGCTAGTTAACTTAGCACAATGCTAGTTAGCAGGGCACATTTCCTTGGCAGTTACTGTTATTTTTGTGGTCAATCAGTATAACATTACGTCGTTAGAAGTGCAATTTACATCTTGGACACCTGAAGTAATAGACTTGATATTGCTTAGTTAAAGGTAGATACAGATTGTTAATGTGAATTTGTAGCTAGCGGCTCTGTAACTGCTTAATTTTGCAGACTGTCGTGTGCACCGTAAGTAATTTGGAGTTATTGGTATGATGTTTAAACTAAACTGACTTGATGTTGTAGAGTTCGTGTAGTGAGGCCTTATTTGCTTGCTGGTCCAACATGGATAAAACAGTCAAATTTCCATCTTAACACTTGTGTTGCATGTCAGCACGCAATGTTCTGTCACCATGTACTGACAGGACATTACAAAGTTTCTGCAAGAGTTAGGTATTAGCTTCTCAAGATGTGTTCCACAGTTTGAGGAGCACAGCCTGGCAACTGCAGCGTTGTTCGTGTCCTCTTTGTTCACACATCACAGCATGTGTCATAGTGTTTTTTTAAAGCTGTGAAAGAGAAATGCATGAACACACGGGTTGAGTGGCTTATAGACAGTAGTCTGTTGTTATTGTCCAATTTGTTTACGTCTTAAATGACGTTAATCTCCTAATGTGTCTCAGGCCTCCAAGGAAGAGCTTTCACTCTGACTTTTGTCATTGCACAAAAAGTAATACATTTGAACATTTAGTACAGCAAAAGAGTTATTTATTAGCACCTGTTTCCATATGAAGCATTTATGGTGACCATGGCTCCCTACTGAGCCAGTACTCTGGTTTTTGTTAGTGTGGTGGTTGACTGTAAACAGTATTACATGAAGTTGCTCCTATAAAGACTCGACAATTGCAGAAATTAGTTATTTTGAGCTGGCTATTATGTTTGATATGCTGCAGACCATTTGAGGATTGTTTCAAATGACCTTAAGATAAAGCATTTTATGGGAAGTAGGACTTGTAGGAGAGAGACACCTTTTTGTATGGTGGAATACCCATAAATCTTACAACCGCCTTCACCATCTATGTAGGCTATGTTGTTTTTAGAGACAACTTCATGCTGCAAATAGCTAATATTAATGAAATACTGCTCCCATGGAAGTTGTGTATGTTCATAGTATAGATATAAGTGATACTACAGCTCTGGAACGTGAAACAGAGATATTACACAAATAGACCTGCAACCTCACTCATCTTTTATATCTGTAGTATATTTTCTGTTTACTTTAATTTCAGTTCATTTTCAAGTCGTCACCAAGTCGGGGGCTGATTCTGTGTCTGTCACCATCAGATATCTGTCGGTTGTGATTGTTAGAAGGTTCAGTTCAGTTGATGTCATATCCAGACCTACGTTAAAACTTGTTTTGGGAAAAATGGTGACAAACATTGGTACTTTGCTGTCTATACTCTCCAATGTCGATAGAGGATAACAAAAGACAGAAATGGAATAAGCCTGACATAATGTCGTTTGCACCGTGAATACATATTTACTCCTCTTCTATACCCACCAAGTTCATGTCCCAAAAAAACTTAACAGATGGATATCTGTCAGGCAGTGAAAGTCGTTAGATCGGTGTGAGTGCTTCAGCTCATCTACTAACCATCCTAACAAAGCAAAGCTGCTATTATTAAATCAGTTTTCCACTCAGTCATCATAAAGATAACTCCTCTAGTTGTATGTCCTGTAGCACAGACCTCAGTTCAGCACTTTATCTATGGACCAGCATCTGGAATGCAAAGACAATTCCAGACTTTATCAACAGATGATAATCCGGTGCACAGCTGTATGCTCATTCATCTCCTAGGGTGCTTAGCTGGAAAATTGAAAATTGAAAAATTGAAAATTGAAAATTTCAGTAGAATTATCAGCTAAAACAAGGGATGTCTAGATCATCTTCATTTATTATTAATCTTACATTATTACAAATCTGCAAGTTTACTCCGGCTCGCTCATTACATGATCGGCAACAAGTGTGTGCTTTTAAAGATTCTGGTGTCCCTCAGTAACCTGAGGTCATTTGCAAATCACATGAAACACATTTACATTTCTTAATCCATACTTATCAAATACAATGTTCAATCAAAATAATCTACATCATAGTTAAGGATTCAACAATATCACCATAACAGGAAAAAATATGTACAAAATTCAAAATAAACAGTTAAAAATGTGCATAATATGAAAACATAAATCTAGGCGCAATCTAGTCGGCCAAAAACATATCTTAAGCTCTATCTCTTATCTGATCCCGACAGTGTGAAGGGATTGTGTTTCAACCCTCCCTTTACAAGAATGAGTTACCTGTAGGTACAGAGAACAGAGGAAATAATTCCATCATAAAAATTTATCCAGAATTTCATTTAAACTATTAAGATCTACAGTGTGTAAAGTGTGTATCTACTATACTTCTCTTTTCAGTAACTGTTTAATGATGTCACCTTCATTTGGATTATATAAGGCTCTTTCTAAACCTATGAACTTCAGAGTGGAAGCTCACCCATGTTTGTTGTTCATGTAGCATCTGGCAATGTTTTAGCCTACGACTATTAATAAATGATCTTGACATCCCTTGTGTGCACTACAATTTTTATTGAATGAATATTTCTACAATTACTGACTTAATTTTGATTTTGATGATTGATTTCATATTTTGTTTCTTTTTATGATAATTTTGACAGTGTTTGCAGTCATGATTTAAAGATACTGTTTCCTCTACCCAGCTCACTGCTGAAAATTACTTAATTTTAATAGGTAGTGTGACATTCCCTGTGATATCCAGAGTCATGGGATATTTTGGGTGAGTGTGGGCTTTTGAGTCCCCTGAAGCGCAGTTTACCTTTTATTACTGACAGTTGCATCTTATGACTTTTTAAAGGTCCTCAGAGTTTTTAATTTGAATGTTTTGGGGGAAGCAACTTTTTATAAGTTTTGACGCTACTCTCAATGATTGGCACAAAAAAGTTTATTCAACACACTGACAGATAATTTTTCCATTTGTAACAAAAGAGGAAATAAGAGAGAACACTGACCATGGTTAGGCCAAGGGAAAACAGGAAATCTCCAAAGTAAAAAAACATTGGTCAAATTATCAGCACTGGGCTGGTGGGCATAGAGGGGCAGTTACACTCATGACCTCAGTATTTCAAAAATCCTGGCTATGACCCTGACGACTACTTGAGTGGTCTGCTATCAGATCTGGTGACGAGATGACTAACTTGGCCTCTATATGAAAAAGTTTTTGTCAGTACTGGAAAAACTGATACCTCAAGGTGCACTTTAGCAATTATACTGTAACTGTGATGCTTGGTGTAGATTCCGAAGTTTGAAAACACTGTTTTATTAGTACCTGTACCCATACCGATTAATTTCTAAACATACTCCAATCAGAAAATCAGGGTTTGGGAAATATCAAAAGAGAGAGATCTGCTTCCTCAAATCATTAACTCAAGTTATTAGAAATGCAGAGGAATTGCCTTGACAGTCGAATGGTTATGATGCATGCAACATGACCGCAACATCAATAGTTCACTTCTCTTTGTTTCGTGTCTACCTCTTCCTAACTGTCCATTAAAGGTGAAAAATGGAAAAAAAAAAAAAAAAAAATCTTTAAAAACATTTAAACAGGGTAGGTTATGGAAATGATCAGATTTGATTATAGTTAGTCCCTGTCTATTCATGAGAGAACTTCTTCACCATCTTTTGTAAACCATCTTATTAGTTGAAGGCTTTCATCAGTGAAGTGACAGCAGCATCACAATGTTACCTTATATATGTTTCCCCATCATCAGTTAACTCAAGCCAGTCATGTTGATTTCAGTTATTTTGATACTTACTTTTGCTTTTTAATCATTTTAACAGTGAATAAAGACCTACCCTGTTTTACAGGACAGTTTTCCTCCTTAATTTCATAGTCCTCTGTCTCGATTGCCAGTGGATGTGGTGGTTCACTTTTACATTATGATCAGTAGACTTTAGCTTCCATCTTTATCTTTTTCATGTGTTTTTGCTGCTCAATCAGTTTGACATCTATGATATATCCCTCAAATGCATACTGTAGACCCTTCTGTCTGCTTCTTTCTGAAATAGCTTTGTTCGTTTTTTCCAAATATTGGATAATATTTCTTCAGAGAGTGCAGTTAGTGACTGTTGGCGCCATGCTAGACCTGACAGGGGCTAACAACAAAGGGGCGGGGCTAGCAAAGGGTCACTTGTTACACACTTGTACATATATTCTTCAGGGAGAACCCTGATTCAGTCACTGCAGTTAAGAAGCTTGCAGTCATATCTTCCAACGTTTCAATAGAACAGTTATAAGAGATAATACACTTTTACAACTGAAAGATATTCTATTCATTGTTTAATATTTAAAGTGAGACATGGTAACACCTGATTTCATTTTCTGTCAAGCTTTCAAACAGTAGCTTTTGTGTTATTTTTTACATTAGGGCCTACCTTCTGTCAATCGTCACCTTGTCAAGCCATTAGAAAAACCAGTATGAGATGGCTCAGTGAGTTTAGTCAGGGAAATTAAATGGATGATTAAGCTTAATGTGTGCAAACATAAAAGGGTATAAGTTACGGTGGCTAACTAAACATATCTCAAAGCCAATAAACACTACTTACTGTAATGTAAAACCTTAGGGCAGTGCAGAAGAGGAGCAAAAACGCTGCTTAATATGTGTTTTCAATGCTACACTAGAAAAGAGCAGAATTTAAGTGTATCCTGACACTGTGTGGTGTGTTGTCCTATCTTTCTGTCCTAGCTAAACCTGGTGGTCGTGTCAGGTGTCAGTACTTTCCTGCAGTGGACAAGGTGCTTTTTGTGGACGACTATGCAGTGGGATGCAGGAAGGACCTGAATGGCATCCTGCTCCTGGACACCGCCCTCCAGCCTCCAGTGGCAAAGCCTGAGGATATGGTTCAGCTGGAGCTCCCGGTCACAGAGGTAAGAGAAGACTGCACTTTGGCTATCTTCTGCTGCTCTAAGAGACACCAGGATGCACCTTACAGAGATGGTTACTGTCATCTGATATGCAACAACAGTTGTTGTGATTGGCCCGGATAAATGTGTTTACACTAAGCCTTTTGTTCCACAATCAAAGTATAAGCCCTCTGTCAGATGAAAGGCTATTTAAAACCTTTGACAACAATCATTCAGCAGATGAAAATTGTACAAAAATGTAAATGCTCCTTCGGATTACTTTATAATCACACTAGCCATTCTCACACTCATCCACACCAGTTTGATAACTGCAGGAGTAATATAAAAGTTTACTTTACTGTAATTGGGAAAATCATCTATTTTGATTTCTTTAGCTTTTCTTTACACCTCAAATGCTTTTCATCTCATCTCTCTTTTTTTCATGCAACTTCAGCTCATTGCAGTAATAAACATTCAACAAACATTAAGCATATCAGCTGTTTTCATTGTTAACACTTCAACTGACACCTCAAGTCCATTTAAGGTAGGGCTTACCCGAATGCCTCGAAGCTTTGAAGCGACTGTTACCCTGGTACATCAAAATCAGTATTTGAATGCTGCGCTTTTATTATTATTGTTAGTATTATTATATATGCATTACAAAAAAATCCCAAATAGTGCATGAAGTAATAAAATGGTTATCCAACATTATTCATTATGCATCAAAGTTAATTATTATTAGTTATTCTCAGACTAGGATGTTTAATCTTAGTGATAGTTTTTTCGTCACAGCTCTCATCTAACATTACCAGCACTGACACTGGGACGATGACACATGATCATTTTACAGGCTTACAAGTTACAGACATAGCAATATGGCGATAAAGTTAAGCATCTAGAATATATTCCAAATTTGTGAAGAAGACCCCCAAAAAGTCGAGTGACAGAATGCCAAAGGAAACTGGCATATAGCAATGATTAGGACAAATCAACTGAGAACTGTGAGTAACAGCTTAGGCATCGCTGATGTAAGTGTGACCTGTATGCCAACAAAGTATTCAATCAGGTATAGTGTAGTAATTTTATAGAGTACTCTCCTTGCCTCTGTCTGTTCACGTTGCTCTGCTGTATTGGAAAAAGCCTAGTAGAAGAAAAGTGTCACAAGACAGCTTTCACTTATGGAAAAGTTGGTCTTTCAAGTTTGGCTGAGTTGGGAACAGACAGGACAAACTATTGAAGTGAGAAGTAGAGGATCTGACTTGACAGATGATGCCAGTTTGTTTGCATCACCAGAATTACTTTTTGGTGACATACAGCTTTCTTCAGAAACAGTGTTGTGATCCGTTCAACTTGGATCCCAGCACTAAATAGTCGCTCAATGAGGATCATAAATACAGAGAACACAAGGGAGCTTACGACACGCACAGGAAGAAAAGTTGAAATGGCAAAATAATGTGTATTGATCTAAGGAACTAAGATTAATATTTAGTCCAGACACATGGAACAAGAAGACATCATCTAGTATGCAACAAACCAAGCCATTACAAGTTGTAACATGCAAATTTCTTGAACCAATGAAAAACAGGCATATCACACACAGGCGTATCACAGACAAAAATACTTGCGGAAAAACTGCAAAGAATTGTAAAAATTACAACATTTAGCTCAGATGGCCAAACTTCAAAAATCATAACTAAAAAAGTATTTGGATTAGAGCTGTTGGATTTTGCAAGGTCCCATGAATTTAATATGATTTATTACATGAAGAGAAAATCCATGACATGAACTGGGAAAAGTTCTGAATTCTGATTGAGTTGGCATGGAATGACCAAATAAGTTTTCCTGTAAGAATATTTATCTTATTGGCTTCTTCAACTCCAGCAGTTTCAGCAGTGGGTCAACCCTTAGTTAGTGTGCACTGCAATTCCCGTAAGTAGGTGAATCAACACTAAAAGGTACAGATATCTTAAAAAAAATAGGGTATAATCTTTTTGGGTATCAATAAATTTTATTTAAGGTAACCTTAAAGTGGAGCTTGTGACCACTTGTCGCGCTTTGGAGTAAGTTTTGTGAGCAAATCCCTGATTTGTTAGTATCGTGTCCACACGCATAAGCACGCAAATGCATGTGAATGAGATTGAAGTCACACAATAAACTTTGATGTTTGATGTCACCCCAAAAAACATAGCAATGTGGCAACAAAATGCAACCAAAAGCCGATAAACATGGATGTAAACGATGCAGGTTTCAAAATACTTTAGAAATTACTTTTCAAATGTTTTATAAGGAAGAAACATGTTTGTTAGAACTCAAGGATACTGACAATGAATACAGCTAAGAAACACTGAATTTAACATTGTTTGTTTACCAGAAACTTGGTATACATAACAGAAGCTGCTGACAAAAAACAAACACAGCAAAAAACAAAATCCACATGCATCAATATTTAATGATAGGTAGGGGAGGAAAAGAAAAATAAACAAAATGTTTTTGTAGTTACATCACATGGAGTTACTCAGATAAGTATTGTTGTTGTGAAATGTACAAACCATACTGACATATTTGAGCTAAATTGTTATTGGCTGACAGTATTAGATATGTTTTATTGTTAGATGGGGATGCACCAATTCTACTTGCTCTGGGTGTGTTGGTGTGTGTGTTGGTGTGTTTGTGTGTGTGTGTGTGTGTGTGTGTTTGTGTGTGTGTTGGTGTGTTGGTGTGTTGGTGTGTTGGTGTGTTGGTGTGTTGGTGTGTTGGTGTGTGTGTTGGTGTGTTGGTGTGTTTGTGTGTGTGTTTGTGTCAGGGACATATCTAGCACTTGTCCTTTTGTTTGTGGGTGCTTAACCTAACTATTGTTGTTAGTTTTGTCTAGCATCCAAATAATATAGATGAATTAATACATGGACATGGATGCACAATGCACTGGACAGATCTATTATCTAACCACACCCAGGTTAGTTAATTCTCCTTCAGAATTGTAATAGCCTGTTACCCACTGTTCTGTACCATCCAAAGCCACCCAACTGTTCTGTTCAGCCACGAAACCACATTGCTACATAAGTCAGGTTCTGACTAAAGTATTCATCAGTAAAAGCAAATAGTTATAAACACATACTTCATATAGTGTGACTCTAGTTAGGTTAATCATTTCTGACTAAATCATGATATTCTGATTTTGATGTGTGAGTAAAGTCACATTATCATGCATCAAATGGCTTAACAACCCATGGAACCATTAGTATACTATGAAGAGAGGACCAATGCCTGATTCAGCAGCAATGCAAGAAAGCCGTGCAATAAAACCACCGAGCCACAATATTCATGAGTTCAAATCCTCTGAACTTCTACTTTGCTTGACACTGACATTTAGGGAACATCTTTTATCACATTAAAGCCTTTATGACCCTCTGACCAAATGACAACTTGGAAAATTTCTGTTGTGCACCAACACAAATCTGAAAATCTGTGACTACACAGACTACATAAAACACCAGAAAATGGTGATTACCATAGTGCAATAAAACTTTATATATATCTGCATCTTGGAACTAATATATATATCTATGTTTGTGCGTCTGTTTTCAGGCCCAGCAGATGCTGTCAGCCTGTCAGGAAAAGATTGATGTGTCCAACACAGATGGCTATGAACTCTTCATCGCCCAGCTCAAAGAAGGCCTGAAGAATACCTCACATGAGACAGCAGCCAATCACAAAGTGGCCAAGGTTAGTCTGACAGGCTCACAAAAAGTGCTTTTTTATTGTTACAACTATTTGAACAGAGGTATACCACTTGTTCTCATATCAGCTGTGCAATTGTGACCTAACAGGAATTTTTAATTTGGCCATTACTGACACCTGAAAGTCACTGCCAGGTTTTAAGCATGTAGGGTGTTACGCGAGAGAAGTCTGTCAGGGAAAACTAAAAATACTTCCTGGTGTCTTTCAGAGTACTTCAGAGTAATTCAGTATACTTGATTCTGTGCCTTTTTTGTTTTTTGTTTTTTTTTCTTCTCTCTCAGTGCTGTTACTTCTCTAACATCATTTGGGCAAAAATAAGAGCAGCATTCATTGCAGGTTAGGGTGGTATGGCTAAAGAGCTTTCTTAAACCTAAAACTTTCCTAGGGTGGACATGTCCACTTGTATAATCTAATCCAATCCTGTGTAATCGTTCAATAAACCTGGTATTGTAAAGCTTGTGTTTAATAATTGACACTGAGCTGTTGATTGAACGCAATGGTAATTTTGCAGGATATAGTTTGGTGTTAGATTACATTAAGTACTTGCTGGATCAGCACTTATCACATTATGCAGGCTGCTGGAACAAAGGTGGCCACTGACTGCTGCACTCTCAGATCCAGCAGTGACTCTGAGCAGAAAGCACCACTACCTTGATCTCAGGCCTGAACAGTGGAACCTGATTGAGGAGCTGAGACAGGCCCTTGAGCCATTTGAAGGAGCTATAGTGTTTCTGAGTGGGCAACAATTTGTTACCCTCTCTGCACTTACACAGCTTGTTCAAAGCTTTAAGTCCATACAGAGTTCAGCCTTTGAGACTGCACCAGTAAGGTCATACCAGGCTCATGTGGCAGGACAGATCACAGCAAGATGGCAAGGACTATCTGTGTTTCAGCGTGAATCTCCAAACACAGTCCTAATTGCTGTTGCTCTAGATCCCAGGTTTAGAAAACTTAGAAAAAGTTCTTGCCTGCTGATGAAGCATTTAAGGTCCAAAACACTGTACAAACCATGGCACTTGCTCCCACAAAGGAAGCGAGGCAGCCCAACGTAATTGAATATGGACCCTTTAGCACAGTACAAGACAGCCCAGTAACACATGCGAAGGGAGCAACATTGTCTTTCATTGTGGAAATCAATAGATTGCGCTATCAAACGCTGGCAAACTCCTTCCTGTGTATCCTGGCAACATCCATGCCATCAGAGGGTTTCTTTTCTGCAGCAGGAAAGATTATATCAAAGCAAAGGGCAGGCCTTGGCTCTGAGCGTGGTGATATGCTTACTTTTCTTTATTGCAACCACCACATGTTCCTTTTAACTGCTGTGTTCGTTACGACACACACACACACACACCGACCATTATAAAGAGAGACATTAAAGGGGTCTATTCTCATAAATCTGTTTCATTACATGTTAGCTTTGTAAAAGCACTCAGAAGAACTTGTGAAGAATTGTACCCCACTCTGTGTGTGCGTGCGCGCGTGCGTGCGTGCGTATGCGTATTTGTGTGCGCGCGTGTGAGGCAGTACACTTTCACATTCCATTGAGCCTTTTTCTTTCACCATTAAGCTGAAATCGCAGCTTTAGACAACTAATACAAGCATATTGGAAAGGCAATAACAGCTGTTCGTTTAAGGTTTGTTATATGAAATTTCCTGTGGTATGTTTTTAGTAGTTGACTGCAGGGCCGAGCTAGTGCTGCTACTGGTAGTTATCCCACTGTCCAGGACCTTTCCCTTGGTGCTGTCCCTGTGTGTACTGGTTGATGGATTTACTTTGTATTTTTGCTGTGAAACTCTTTACCATCCGTAGTATATATAGCTGTAGCTGCTGCACATCATACACCACTGATAGTTGTCCAAAGCATGCACCAGACAGTGCAAGTGTTCTATTTGGTACAGGATGTTCAGTTTGGTATTTGACTTGTTTCTGTTTAGTCACCCTATAAACCAAATAATTGCAGTGTTAGTAGTTATTAGTGTAATTACAGTCTCTGTTGGCACGTTCTGAATACGAAGGGGTTAATAATGTTTGTTTATTAAAACGCAAAGAAATGCGGAATTGCAAACCAGCCATCATAAACTACAACTCAAAATTACTGTCATTCAAAAAAATGTGAAATGCCAAAAATGTGATTTACATGTAAAACCACAGCATGTAATGCCTGTATTTTGGTTTACATATCTTATTTTTGGTTTGCTTTTCTCATTTTATGTTTGCAAATCAGTTTTTCTTTTGTGCTTTTCAATTTTCCTTTGTGCTTCTAATATTTTCTTTGCTTTTCATAGTTTGTCTCACTTTTCTGTGTTTTGTCATCATCGTAAATGGAAAAATGTTTCAAAGGTGGAGATTCTAAAAAGCATAAATGGTGGTTCCATTCTCTCCCATAATGCTAAATAAAGCAGGAAAACTATCAAACTTTGTGATGCCTTATTATCGGAAGGTGTAATACAAATAAACTTACATTGCCTAACTCCTTTACTGTTGTGCTAAGACACCAGTTAAATATTGCAGTTTTTCTGTATATTCGTGAAAGACGTGCATATTTTCTATAAATCTGTTTAGTGATACACAAAAACAGGAAAATGATTATTAGTTAGTCTGCATTTTTGTACATATTGATAGGTCAGAATTGGATTTTGAAACTGAAGGACTGCTGCCACTAAAGGAGGATCATCAATAAGTGACAAAAGGCATGATGAGATGATGACATGATCTTCCTCTTAGTTCCTAAGGACCTAGTAAAGAGGAAACAGCAACAAGTTACATTATTCAGTAGTTAAACTAAAGTGTCCTCCATTGAGGCCTATGTAACAGAAAAAATAAAACTACTTCAAATGTACTGCCAGTTCAAAGAAACCATAGCAATTCTGTGGACTTCCAAAACCTATTTGACTGCTCAGCAGTTAGTAAAATCTTAATCCTAAAACCAATTGGAGGATTAAAGAGTATTGGTGGAGTACTGAGTCTTGCAAAACGTTTCTGCTATGTATGCCAACAGTTAAGCTCAGCAGTTAAAACAAATACTAGATCCACACTGAACCAGCATTTTTCTACACATGAAACCAGAGATTTTTCTGCACGTCCCCCAGATTGGTTTAAAGCGCAAAGACAAATTGAGGAACCCAAACAGAAAATTACAAGCACATATGAAAAGCTGTGAGTTACAAACCAAAAATGGGAAATGCAAACCAAATTACAGGCAATGCAAATTGTATCACTCTGTAGCTCTTTGTCATATTTTTGAATGAAAGTAACTTTGGGTTGCAGTTTATTCTGGCTGGTTTGTGATTCTACATTTCTTTGTATTTTAATAAACAATATTAACCTAAAAAAACAGCTCAAACTTTTAAACTAGAGCAGTGCAGTGTTTCATATAGTAAACATTGTTGGTGTGGTGAAGATGGATGAGGAGTCAGAGCTGGGAGAGTCTCTGTTGTGGTGTAGTTTCCTTGTTTATGAGTATTAAGGTTTCTGAGTAAATTATTAGATCAATTGACAAATAAAAAGTGGATCAGACGAAAACCTTATGTTGACAATGTCCACAAAGTTAAGGGCAAATAGTGTTTTGATTTGATAAATTCTG